>NW_021939256.1:395569-428069 GCF_001715985.3 Manacus vitellinus | reverse complement strand
AATGTAAATGCAAGCACATGTGTTTGGCCTCCATTTGGGCACTAATGTATCTTACCACAGTTGAAATAACCCCCCCAACAGGTAATATTAAATATGATTGACAGTCATGTGCTGATTTTAGTGTGCAGTAGGGCAGCGATGATGCAAGACACCGTGTAGTTTTCCTGCACAGTCTGCACATGAAGCCTTCTAATGTCCTGTGACAATGCCTGTTTCATAAGCTTTGAAAGGTGGGTGAATAACATATACTAGGTAGTGCTGGGGTAGAGAATACATTTTGAGCCACATAGTAAGATTCCTGACATCAAATTTCTAACAAAACAATCTCTACTCTCTGGGAAATTAAGCAATTCTGAATCCTCCATGTGTACTAAACAAATGTCCTTGCCAGCTAAGAGCACTTGCTGTGGCAGAAGTGATTGAATACTCTTTTTTTTCATGAAATAAGGTATCCGTTTTAGAATAACTTTACAACTGCATGTGTCCTAATGTCTTTACACTTTCTTTCCACCACAGACCTGAAATTTCCAAGAACCATAGCCGAATACAGAGTAAGAACTTGGCTGCATTCATCTCTCAGTTCTATTTCAATCTCACTGTCATATTCTTGTAATAAAGAAGAAGCATGAAGTACTTCTTTTAATCACAAAATCATGAAAAGTAGCCTCCATAGAGACAAATTTGTGTGTTGCAGCATCACTTCCAGCTTCACTGTAAAGGCTGTTTCAAAGATTAGAGCACCTGATATGCTGTGCCTCTAACAACCTCCATCCATCTAATTCTTCTGTAAACAGATGGCAGTTTCATATTTTGTCCTATTGGATTCAGGAAGCAAAGCTTAAAAAACCCTAGCCCTTATTTCTGTCACTTAACTGCATCAGAGAGCACTGTTGCAGCTAGCATTTGACCTGAAATCAAGATGCCCAGTTGCTTGAAGACAAAGCCAGCATACTGATTGTGTCCGGTAAGTTAAGGAATAAGCTAACCTACAACAGCACTGTTATTTATAAAAGATGCTTTCATTTTTCTAGGAATTCTTCCTCCAAAGTATTGACTACAACAGAACCTGCATAACTGAACATCTCTAATGTTCACTTCTAAAGCTAGCATGGCTACAGACTAAATAAAACTTTTATTGTACCACTTTGAGAAAATTCAGTGAAGATTTCTTCCTGTAAAATTACAGCTTAGATAAGAAAATAAAAATGCCAAAACCAGAATAAGTTTTCAACTGTGCACAATGCATAAGCCCAGGCACTAAGCTGCATAAGGCACTGCAGCTGTACAGTGGTTTCCATTCTTCTACAAATGTTCAAGTTTATAAATTTCAAGTCCTTTTCTTTAGATTCAAAAAGCATCAATACGTTATCCCTTTTAAACTTTCCATAGCAGTGACCCACCACGGCAATTATATTCCATAAACACAAAACACAACTTTAAATCAAAAGGGTACCATGACACTGATGAAGACACATAGTATATTGCAAAGACATGAACAACTCCATGGAACGTATTTCAATATGCATACTCTTGAATTAACTTTTTCCTCCAGCATTTCTTTGCATATAGATTAAGACAAGTTACTAAAAGGAAATCCGTGAATAGCGAAAGAGAAAACTTGTTCCTTTGCCCCAAAATGGCAAAAATAAGCAACATATACTATTCTATTTATAGTTTTTGAGTTTTTCTACATGTAACCCATAAACACAGGACATGAACCCTCAAGTAACCAAAACAAAACTAAAGGGAGGAGGCTCTTGCAGGCAGAATTAAGCTGTTAGAGACAGGAGGTAGGTCTGGTAGAGATGGCTTGTAATGTCCTCTTGCACTACGTACACATTATTGATGCCAAATTGTAGGTTTGAGTTTTGTATTCTTTTTCTTTGGTTGTATTTCCTCCTGAGGTAGAGGTTCTGTATGTGAAAGTATAACACTGTCAGGTGTTCAGATTAGTGAGAGAGACTTATCTGTGACTACCAAAAAACCCCAAAGATAGAAAAACCACTTATGTCCACATAGGCCAAAGTCTGGCCACAATGTAGACTTAAAAAATTGTAAGAATTCTCTTTTCCAAACCTCTGAAAAAGATGAAGTAATAAAAATAGCTAGTTAACTACAATCAACCCACGAAGTTGCACTGTAACTGCTTATCTTCCATGCCTTTCAGATGTATGAATTAATAATAAAATTACATTATATCAAGCTATAATATTTGAAACAGCAGCATAAGGTATACTATTATTGCTATACAAGGTAATATGAAAGCATGGGATTTAAGATTTAAGAAGCTACATCAAAAAAACCCATATTTTACTGAAAACAGTCTATGAGAAGAACAAATAGAAAAAAAGTCAAATATCAGTTAAAATATTGGATGAATGTATAGTGACAAGGTTGTGTAGATTTTTAATGACTAACAGATGTACTCCCTACTTTCATATATGTGCTCATCCCCACAACTTTATGACTCCAGTTTGAAAACAGTATTGTTATTGACACGATACTGTTGTTTTGTATGATCACTATATGTTACAGACAGCAGGCCATAAAAATAATCCATGCATCACATTTTTTGGGCAACAAGTAAAAAAGAGTTGTGCTCAAGTCTATCTGAAATTAAGGTCATTTCCATAAATTATTGGAAGTGTGGATGGTTGAAGCGAGCATGGAATTTCACAAACAGGGTTAAAAGACAGCAGAGAAGACCAACACGGAAAGCAGACACTAAAAATGTGAAACCAGAAAGTCAGTAGCTCTGGTAGATCTGTCATAAACATAGCCAGAGGGGGCTTAGTATGTCCTATCCAAACACTGATCTAAGCCAGAGGTTAAAAACAACAGGACAAAGCACAGAGTCAGGTACACAATCTATGTGCTTCACCCAATTTTTGTGCAGATCACAGAGCAAAACCCAGCAGAACAACTGATAAAACTACTAGGTTTTGTTCACTGTGCTGTCTCTGAAACAAAAACATCCATGAGAGAAAGTCTAAGCCAAGTTGTCACTTGGCTAGCATGAGAAGCTTCTGCATGATAACAGCTTTACTCTTGTCACTGACAATCATCCTATTAATGCTGTCTTTTAAAATCTGTCTAGGGAGACTGATACAAAATCCAAAAAAAAAAGATTTGGAATACAGCTGTCATAATAATATGAGTGAAACAAGTGAAAAAACTCTTTATTTCAAGAAATTAGTTATCACAAACGTGAAGCTGAGCAAGAGAACCTACCCTTACGTCAGCTCTCACAAACGAGCAGTAAAATGTTCCCTACACACAGACTCCTGCACCAAGGGACAAGTTGGTAAGCCAAATTAAATATTTTTCAGGAATCACAGATATCAGCTAAAACTTCCTGAAATTCTCACCTGCTTGGAAGTCCTACTAGAAAGTTTAGCCACAGGTGACTACAAGTCAGATCAAATCACTAAGTAATTGAAATACTAAAACAGAAGGAATTAATTACACTGATTAAACCAGTATTTCTGCTTTACTAAGCTAGTACCAGCAGACCTTTTATTAACAAATAAGGACTGGATTTTATTATTAATACATTATTACTTTATTAGCAACAAAGCTACAAAAAGCACTTGGTGTTTTCAAAAGCTCAATATGAAAAATCCTATTCATAATCAAAAGGATTCATACAATCTTAAACAAAAACAAAAGCTTTAAATTAGCAATAACTTTACAACTATTAGAAGCTCTGATTACAACAGTATAAAGACTTATTGCTGTTCAAATACAAATTAAGCATAATATTAAGTAAAATTTTAATAATTAAGACAAATTAAATATCTTCAAAATTATGAACTTCATATCAGGCTTTAAATTCATATGATAGGTATCTCCAAGAGGCAATGCTCTAGTAGTAAGTTACATCCTAGTAAAGTGGTTTTTGAACTGCTGAACTATCATTTTTTGAAAACTGAGTGATTAAATAATACTTTTTCAGACTTATTTTACAAGCATTTGGATAAACCCATATGATCAGTCCCATGACATTGCTCATATACATCTCTGATAGGAAGGATATGAAGAGTAACATAAGAAACAATAGTTTGTATCAACATTGATATAGTGTACTTTAACCACAAAACTAAAAGATCAGCCTTTCTAACAAATTTTAACCTCAAGTTCGCCAGATTCATTATTGCTTGATAATCACAGTGCCATGTGTTGATTTACATTTCTGGTACGTCTGAACTATTTTCTGATATTACTGTATTTTCTATAATTTCTTAACTGCTTTAACTAAAACAATTGATGCGAGTATAATGATTGCCCAGTCTCTGCATTAGCTAAGAAATGCAGATTCAAAGAAAATGGAAAAACCTAGGAGAAATATTTAGTTAAATTAGTTAACCACTGCGTGTTTTATAATGGGCCCACACAATTCATAACCATTTATATAAACATTTACTGACTGCTCATTAAAGCTGGTATGACAATTACTCACAAGCTGATGGAAGTTCCTGCCCAAATTCAGTAATGTCTGAATCAAACAAAGGTTAAGATGAAGGTTTATTTCTTTAGTAATAAAGAATCCTCACCACCCACAACAGCACATATAGAAAATAAATTTTGCTCCCCTGGGCACAAATACCTCTGCTCAATGAACAATGGCTTTCACTCTGCTAATTGGAGAACGGAGAGGTAAAGGTCATGTGTAAAAACAATAGGGGATATAAAAATAATGCAAACTAAGGAAATTACAGCATTTTCCAATTGTCAGCATGACAGCTACCAGTGAGAAATAAGGACATCAGATACGTGTGCCCTACTGTGCAGGCTGGGTAACAAGACAGTCTACACTCCAGTATGCTGGCAGTATGTAAACATCTTCCCTTTCTAGGGACAATGGGGCTGTGCCCCAACAAAAGTAATAATCTTCTCTAGAATTACACTGACCTGGAAATAGGAAGAAGGAGGAAAGGATGAAAACAGGAAAAAAAAAGGCTTTGGAAGGTCATGGAAGTGCAATGGTTTGAACCATTCTTCTGTTCCAAGTAAATGAATTTTAATGTTCTTTTTAGTTCTTGTTCATATTTAAGTACTGCCTTGTTAAGCAGTTTGGTTGGATAAAAAATAAGAGCAGGGATTAGAGCAGCGTTGTGTACCTAACTTGTTTTCCATGGACTAGAATAGACAAATGCAAATCATAGCAAAACATTCAGAAAAAAAGTACATGCAGGCAAACTATCATTTACTTTTTGAAAAATCCTTTTGTCTATAGTTGTGTCCTTTTCTTAATTTAAATGACAGATGCAGATGTTGCCCCTAGTAGTTAGCACTCACATTAATTTATTTTTAAGTGTTTGTACACAGGTTTCAGACCACATTAAGAGGAACCACATTTTCAAATTAAATTATAGTAGGGAATTTTTAATCAAGTTTCCTTCTTCCTCCCATTCTTTTTCCTTGCATCTACTTTAAATAGTTGCCTTGAAAACGCATATACCTCTGAAAAGCTCTAGATTGTGATTTTTTTCAGACTTGCAAAGGGTTGTCATGTTTCAGCTCTTTTCCCCCTACTTACTTGTCCAGTCTTCAGTGTTCTAAGACATGCACTTAAAGGATAATAAAAGAAGACCACATTATGTGTCAAATTAAATGTTGTTGATACTTGCTTTAAGTGTACATGCACTGACATTCTGTTATGGATCAGCTGCTGGACAATAATCCTTGCACATTCCCCGCCTGACAGATTGTTCCGTATTTTGTTTGAGATGCTCTAATGTTTCTGACGACCCATACAAGGCCACACATTTCAGCAAATTTTCCAAATTAATACTGAGACCAGTTTACAATGTTTTCTTCAGTAGCGTTCAGTCTTACTGATTGTGTCCTAAATAATAAACCATGGCCTCAGGCAGTTTTTCTCAGAATGTTTATGATGAGAACTCATTCATCTAAATCTACTGGCCAATGGAATAAAATAAATCAAGAATTTCCCAAAATATAACAATATTTGTGTTCTCTAGATAATTGATGACTGCAGCTGCACTAATTAAAGCCCATGTGAGTTTCATTAATCTTGGTCACTGGGACCAATTGCTGCACACCACACCCTGATCACTGCACATCGCCCTTGTGTCACATTCAGGTGAGGCTTGACTTTTAGTTAGAATCTCACTATATCATTATATTTTTTAAATCTGAACTATCATATCATGCATACACCTATTGCGCATACAAGTGACTTAATTCACAACAGGAAAGCTCAATAATAAATTTAAAATATTATTTCAGACCAAATTATTTTCAGTAAGATGCTTGCCAAATACTCTGCCACCCCAAAGAAGACAGTGAGGTATGGAGAAGGGTGAAGAATACCTGTAATAAAAAAATTCTCTATTCAGAGGAAAAAGAAATACAATTAATTTTTCTTCAATGTGACTACAGTAGCATTTTGTTTGCATACCTACACATTTCTCTACTGGAAATCAAAACTACACCTTCACTAGAGTATTTCTAGGTAATAGGTGTATAGTATATATATTTTTCTGTATCAGAGAACATTTTTACAGCCACAGATATGCTTTGCTTGTTAAAGAAAAAGAAATGTGTCAAAAACTTGTGGTTCAGATAAATATCTACAGAAATAGCTATAACTAATGTTAATAACTAAGCTGCCTTGCAGATCATAAATACTAGGAAATATAAATAACTCCTAGAGACAACTGCACAATCTATATTTGAGGAAAGGCAACATCTGAGTAATCAATCACATGAAGCCAACATTGTCATAAGCTGAGTTTATGAAAATACTTGTAAACATTTATTAAATGTAAATCCCTCTTCAAAATGTGTGTTATCAGAGATCCCCATTTTTTCATGCAATTTGGAGTGTGTAATATACAGCAGCTGATGAATATACAAGAGCCTTGTTGCAGGAGCTGCTTCCTGTTGGTCTTTCAAAGTGCTGGCAGGGATACAATTTCTTTCAAACTAATGTCATATAGAACATGTTCTAGAGAATAACTGATACAATTTAAAATCTGGCCGTATCATCCTTACCAAACAAAGTAATTCTTGCTATTAACACTACTTCTTTTTCAAGATTAAGGAGCACATTTTCCTTTTGTTTGCTGATTGAAGTCTAGGGAATAAATAATAACTCATGTAACTGAGAACAAGTTTTGGACCATTATGTACAGGCTTATTTTTACACCATAATAAAGCTTTTGCCAAAATAACTTAAGAGCTGACAGGCAAGTTTAATAAGTGCTTCACTGCAAAATGCTTCCACAGAAAAGCTTCATGCTGTCCCTTTGGAAGGTTCTTCCTATGTATGGGAAGGAAATGCTGCACATCTCTCCAGAAAAATGCTGCTGTATGCTCACGCCCGGGTCCTTGGGCATACATGGTTCGCTCCTCTCTAGTTTTTCTACTTTCCTTCAGACCTTGATGGCCAGCCACCGTGGCTCTGACCACAGTAATCATTTTTCCTATCAATACCTATTCAGCACGCTCAGACCTAACAGTTACATCTCAGTGGAGACTCATGACCCAAAGAGTCCACAGTACTTGCAGGTCCTATACAGCCTCCAAGGAAAACTCAAGAAGCTACAAGCCTCTTTCGAACATCATCTTTTCCCAAGAAGAAGTTCAACAACCCATACACAAGGACTCTGCCATGGTAATGCATGAATTATGTTCCTAGGGTCAGCTCTAGCCCGGTCTTCATCTTTCTTGGTATATCCATATATTCCTCCTATGCCATAACAGTAAGTGGAGACACCCTTATCAGAAAGTAGCTACAAATCACTGATGTTGTGGAGAGGATGCGAGGCACTCAAAGAAAAGACAGAAGCTAAGTACAGGTTTTGAGCACAACAGATCACAACATCAAGCTTTTTCATTCTTTTTCTAGTGAAACAGTTTAACCAAGTAACTTTTTAATGGGAACAGCATTCTTATTCTCGTGAGGACTTCATTATCCTTATAACAAAATATGCAATGACATAGAATGAAAATACAAAATAAAATCAGAAATAGTCTCAGTAAATGTATATATTGCACAACATAATAATAATAAAATTTATTATCTTTGCCACAAGATATCGCCCTCTCTCCTTTTTTTAAGCACGGCCATCTTATTCTGTTGCTGATAACAAGATCATAGATGACATTTTGGAACACCACAATAAGCAGATGATGTCATACAGCTCTAGTGCCAGCTCCGGTCAGAAAGTGTAGGTGAAAAAAATTCACATATTGCAATGGTTCAGAGGCCTGGTTGGACAAGTTGTTCTCAAATAGTGTTAGATCTCCTAGCAGGTGTCAACCGAACATGTTCTGAAGTAACTTTTTGAATGGACTTAACAGATTTTCAGTGTTCCAATTTTGGTCCTAGATGGGTTATGTTAAGATATTAAAAGTCAAAGTCTGAGTTGCTTTTGAAAAGGAAAAAACCTGACAAACCAAAACATTGATTAAAGAGGATGTATGACTCACTCCACAATAGGAACACTAATTTTCTCTCTCTTATAACTCAAAAATGGTCAAATTGATTTCAGTCAAACTGCTAGCAGAGACCAAGCCTGAAATATTTCATTACACAAAGATTTTTGAAATGTTATGAATAAATGAAAAAAGAAGGGCATAAGTGAAAGTATTTTGCACACTTTACTGAAGTATTCTCCTTGCTGTCCTAACACATTTGTTAAATAAAATATTAACAAAAACTAGTACTGAACTCTCACATTCAGTTTAAATTTTCCTTAATCCTCCTCTATATTACTAGAAATTCTCATATTTCCAATCTCATTCAAGCACCCTATTTTCAACTGCTTATAAGCTGTCAGTGTCTTTCAGGTTGTCTTTGTTCCAACTGTCCATATCTAAAAAAATATTTCCCTTTCATTTATCAAACACACTGTGGTAATAACTGTCTCTACTGAGCACAATTCTGTTACCCAGAAATGAACAAAAGTAGGAAGGGAGGTTTCAACAATGCTTTCTCAGTAAATTGTGCTTAGTGAGTGTCTGGATTCATCTAAAGCCAAGTTGTAATTTGACTTTACTTTTGTCAACCACATCACACTGCAAATGTTAGCAAATTCTGATGTTATGCTGTTTCATTAGTCTCTTGAATACCGAATATTTCTGATATCCATATTCCAGACTACTTTTCCTTGTGGCTATCCATCCATGTTTTCTTAAGAAATCTTCATTTTCCACCCTGTCCATATTTTCTCTTACCTCTGGGTCACTTCATATTGTTCTTTTACTCATTCATGACTGCAAAACCTACAAATTTAGTATAATCAGATTCATTCTCTGTTCAGTGGTTTTAATTTCCATTATAAACAGTGCCTATAAATTTGTCTCGTAAACAGCTTGCATAATTTTACTAAGTTAAGCTTACCTGTCAGCATATTTTTTTTCCATTTTGAATATTGGTATCATTAAGTACTGCCTCTTGCTGTCAATTCTCATTTACTTTCTTTTCCATGACTTCAAGAGGGTAATTCCTCTGGCTCAACGGCATGTAACTTATTTTCCTGAACTACTTTTGATTAATGTTTTTAAGCTCGTTTTCTAAGACACCAGCCCTTTTCCTCCACAAGTCCCAGACAGCAGAATTATATTTTAAGGAAGTTGCTGGAGCAACAACAGATTGCAGCTTTGGGTACTCTGTTGAACATACTTGAAATTCTACTTAGTAGGCACTTCATTCTTATTGCAATCACTACAGGGCATACGGCAATGTCTGCAGCAAACAGCCAAGGATTTTCTTGTGTCAAGTTCAGTCACCTGCATTGCACAATCCACTTCTCAAATTCATGCTTTGTTTACACTGCTTCTACAGGTAGGCTGTTCCAAATCCTCACTCCTCTAAATATGTAGAAATATTTCCTTCATTTTCAGTGTCTTTCTTCATGGCCACTTTTTTTTTTTTTCCAACTTATCCATTTGCCAAGAGTAAAACTAGAGTAGGTCATCTTAATTTTCAGTCATATTATTGTAACCTTTTACCTCTGTTCACATCTTCTGCTTCATCCAAAACTGCAGATACTATTCTATATGGACAGATGTCTCACTCAGCCAGACTTCAATGTTATTAATAGTTCCACATCCCTTTGCTGCAAGTATTTTTGTTGGTTCACCCTAAAACTGCCATTTCTCCCATTTTTTTCACAGCTAGAGATCATATGAGTTTGGTGATCAGATTAAAAAATCACATCATTTTAAATAATTTCCAATTAATAAACCTTTGACTTTACAGTGAAAGTAATATTAATTGCTATTTTCATGATCTTACCATTCTTACCAGATCTCATCACATTACTGTTATTCCTATTGTAAAAGCGATCCAGCTTTTACCATTTGATACTCTGTTTCCTATTTTACAACACCCCAACAGGTCATGTTACCAACAAATTCCAAAGGACTATTCCCACAGTTTAACTATGTAAAAATGGTACCAAGATCATTCTCTGTGGAATTTCACCTCTACCTTTTGTTTCCCCACTTCTTTTGAAAGATAACCTTTTGTTATGTTCCCTTTAACTGAAGTGTTATCATCTCAGAGCTTTTGTACTAATCTCTGTAGCTGAACCAATTGTCAAGTGGACCCCTATTTAATGTTTATTCAAAATCCAATCCTAAAAATTTCCTCCGTCAAGAGAAAGGGGTATCAAAAAAGCCCCCTACAGACAGGTATCAAAGTAGATGGGAAGAATCTGCCTTTGGTAAGCCCACACTGATCATATTGCTGTACTTTCCAACCTTTGAATAATTTTTCTTTGATATTTGTGCTGAATCTCTGTACACAGTATTAGACCACACAACTGCTAATCCCTTCCTTCGCTCATATGTATATGTACAGAAATTACTATTTCTATCCAGTCTCCCTGGGAGGAGTGCAAGAATTCAGCCATTCTCTACTCATGCCTTGCTCCCTGCACACACAGGGAGCAGACATAGTAGGGACGTAGGAGGGCAAGGTTCTGCTACTCTGCACCCAAGCAGCTACATTGCCACAGTTGAAACAATACTACCAGTAAGGAAGATGTCTAATAGAGCTGGTCTCCAGCAAAGTTCCTCAGCTTGCAGCAGAGTGGTATGAAATAATAGTTGAAAGCACTGGTATTCATTATGCACCTCATCGCTTACTGGTGAGACAGGTATATACTTATATACTGCACCACTGAGAAAAAAAAAAGCAAGAAAAGCTCTCACTCTTGAAAGCCCTCAGGGAAGAACTTTTGGTACCTTACAAGGGATCTGAGGATCTATTAGGCTCTACGCTGTCAGAGCATCTGTTTATCTTCCATTTTCCTCACATCATTTTAACAGGTAGGAATGGAATTTAAATGACAATTACTGCTAAAATTATAAACTCCTTCAGACTGGAGTTCCTGATGCACACAGACTGGGTGTAAGTCAAGAAGAAATACCCCTTGTTCACAACACAGCTGTTTGACTTGACTAGAAAATAATGTTTCTCCCCTAATTCCCAATTTCATATAAAACTCTGGTTATAAATCACTGCCAATGGTTGGACTGACTGAAATTCTAATGCTATAACAACTTCTATTGCATAAACACTACAAAAAAAAGTATTTCAGAGTGAATCAGTAAATCCCTCAATTCAATCCATTGTCCCTATATACTGATACTTCAGCATGCATATTACTGCAACAAGGAATATATTTCCATAAACAGTGAAATTAGGAGAAAGAGTTAGAAATGCACCCTTTGTGATTGAATTATGCTTAGATCCATCAGTGCAGAATATAGACTGCCAAAACCAAGAAATTTTGGTCTAAGAAAGAAGTTTAAAAAAATCTTCACCCTTTACTATCATGTTTATCAGACATTATACAACTCCGTAACTAGTTGGGGTTTTCTTTGTAAACAACAGGACAGTCCCTAAAGATCAAATCAAACCACTGATTTTACAAACCAAACTCCCCAGAAAATGTCATAATAATGGATTATATTATTTTCTTCCATCATTTATAGCTTCCCACTCTGCCACTCCTGGTCAAAGAAGTTGCAAAATCCAATTTTATTTCTTGCCTGAGACCAAGCACCTTTCCCCTCCTAATTCAGGCAAGTTATATAACTCTGTAATGAAGAGTAAAATAAAAATACTGAACTACTTACTCCAACTGGACTAACTTACTCTGACTATTTACTTCAACTAGATTAACACTAGGGTATAGTGATATCGGATCATAAAATTAAGATCTATAAATATCTAAAAATATGTTATGTAACATGAATTTGATGTCGGGCATATAGGAAGGGCACAGAGAGTTGAATTATCTCTACCCCAAGGTTCATACATCAGGTTAATTGTTTCTGTAAGTTTGCTGTTACAATTCATTGTAACTGCCAACATGGTTAAAATATTAAGAAAATGTTTTAAAAATGAAAATAACTCATCCTGGAATTGCAGTTTCATACACATTAAGGGTTCATCAGTGGTTTCTAAAAGATGAGGAGAGTAGCTAGGGTTTTCCTTCAGGTTAGACTTCCTAAAATCCTTTCAAGAGCTCAGGAATGGGAGACAGAGCACTTAAAGAAAGGCAGTGAGCTCTGCAAACCACAGGTGTCAAGGTGGGTGAAGGCGAGAAAGAATTGGGGCACTGTCCTACCCATTCCCTGGCTTATGATCCTGACCCCTATTCCAAGTACTGCAAATTCTCATGCCAAAAAAGTATTATGCTACCACTTTAACAAAGGTCATCCACAATCTGGTCCCAAGGAAATCATTCTCACCACTTAGAAAAATGCAACTTCCATTAAGAGTAATGGAAATTGCACATGTGCATCAGGACAATTTAAGGCCCTTAAGGAATTGTATCCTCCCTTTACACACACATGTAATTTTCATTAATACCAATTAAAAGAAAATCAATTCAATAAAATTACATCCAGTTTCCATAGCACAGAATCCCATGCAACACAATAGTAAGCAGCAATGAGTTTTCTTTTCTTTTTTTTTTTAAGCCAGATTTAAATAATCTTTTGAATTGACATTTTTAATAAAAAGTAATTGTTTTACTCAAAGCAATGGTAGCTAAAATAGAAATTTCAGGTTGCAATCCAATCAGTGTAAATTATTCAGGAAGTAGGAAAAAAACCTTAAATTTTTTTTAAAAAAATTCATTATAATTTCCTTTTGGGGCTCAAATCCTGCAGGCAGAATGAAGAACACAGGATATGGACAGAGCAGATGGATCCTTCTGCCATTTATATATCTAGTATATATTACATTTTCTTTCAACTTCATCCAGACTTTATTAATATGTACATTAAAATGATTATGTTTCTTCTATATTAATCTAAATTAAAATACAAAGAAAATGTAAATAAAGCTGCAGTGGTTATTTCATACATATTTCATAAGTTTTCTAATATACTATTGAAGATGTAAGCATGAAGTTTGAGAGCAGTTTCACAACTTTTTTGTAAGCTGGGAGTAAACAGTTTTGTGTTCCTAGAAGTGATTCTAAGTATTCTATAAAAGACTCAAAAGTTCAGTGCACATAAGCTCCCACTTTTGCTACCACCTTCAAGAACAAAGCACAAGATAACAGGAGAATGTGACTGTATAAAAGTTGTTTTTAAGCAATTTCTGTGCTTTGCTGATTCTAAGGCAAACTTATGGCAGGCTGGTCCCCAGTGCACCCCAGAAGAGCCTTTGTACCTACATTTGCCCTCTCCTCCAGCCCAAATTTGAGTAGTAGGTCCTGGGGTTCCCCTTTTACCCCATATCAAAGTAATCCTCTTGTGGGTGGCTATGCTGACTTTGAAAACGCAGCATCTCAGCGGCACAAAACAATGAAGTTGTTCTATAAGAGTCAGGCCCAGTTTCCATCCACTGGCAGGTATGCAAGAAAATAAATTAGGAAAGGCAATCTAGGTCATGTGTCACACAAAAATATAGGCACCGTAGGATAAGATCCATGATAAGTGTCCTGAAAGTCAGTTCCTAAATTGGTTATAAAAATTAAAGTACATAAGGTTCAACAGAAGAAAAACAGTAAAAGGAACTTTTAAATTAAAAAACCCACATGGTTATTTTCCTATTCCTGCCATAATAAGCATGCATACTGTACTTGAAGGGTAAATGCAACTATTTAAATATTTATCAAGTAAATACATGTGCTGGGGGGCGAGGGGGGGGGTGTTTTATGTCTGATTTTGAGAACAAATAAGTTTTAAAAAGTAAACCTAATGCAATGTAATAAAACTGCAAAGTATGTTCTGACCTTCTACTCTTCCCTGCAACACTTATATGCACATATATACACACTTTAATAATACATATCCCAGTGGACTACAACCGACCTCAGTAAATCCTGCTGTTTCCCCAAGTGTGGAATTAAAAGCTTCATGATCAGAGTGAGAGAACACATTTGTTTCCATTCTTGTGATATCATTTCCCCCCCTCAGACTAGTGACACCACTGAAGCCCATGACACTCTACATAGCTGACTCAACTGCATATGTTAAAAAATTTACAGACATTGAAATCAAATCTATTTCTTAAAAAAAAGAGGCTTGTACTTTTTCCCTGAAATAAGTAAAACATTTTAGAAGGAAAACCATTTTAAAATGATAGTTCCAATACTGCACACATATAGTAAAACCAAACAAATGTTATTTTGTAAGTACAAAAAATAACCAAGGTATGGAGTCCAGGAAAATTCTGAAATTAAAGACAAACTTTGGAAATTACATGTTTGTTTAACAAATAACAGAAACTGAATACATTTTAATTTAGAATTCTGAAGAAGATAGCTCTACTTTGTTAGCAGAATAGAAAAGTAATTTAGAAAACTACAGCATATATGTAGAAATATATGAAAACCAAACAGGATATATGTTTTTCTGTTTGTAGCATCAAAGAGCAACAGAATTTGAGAAAAATTCACACATACGCATGTTCTCTCTGCACAAGAACCGAAATTTCCCTTCTCCCTATGTAAGAACCACAGCCTTGAAAGGGAATTTCAGACCTCAAAAATCAAAATTATGATGACTTGAGCAAACAATATTTGTACTTTCTCTGGTTACTGGTATCCATTACCTATTCTCCTCCTTCCTCAAATGCTTGCTGCTACACTGGGCCAACTGTTTTTCCTACCCTTCTCCCTACACTTATTTCCCCTTTTTTTCCTTTTGTGTGTCTTCTTCTCTGTCACTCTCCTTAATGCTTAGCATTCTTTTTGCTCCTTATTTTAAGTCACAGCTGTACACCTTCAAAATATCTACCCCAACCTCACGATTTTCCAGAACAAACTATTATGTAAGCATCCATAGGACACCTGTATTTTAGAATTTTCGGTCTCTTATGCTTCTTATTCTTTCAGGGCACCAAATATTTCTCAAACTGCCCAGGTCACAGATGGTGATGTTCTGATGCAATTCCAAACATATCTCTTTTTTTGGAAATGCACTGTAAAATGTGTTTGCATTTCCAAACAGTGGCACAACTGAACAGAGCCTTGGCCATTCCTGCAGCATTTGGGTTTCTTTTGCTAGCTAATGTGCTAGTTCACAGGGGAAGGCAATATTACATATATTAATCATTTACAGAGAAGCAGGGTGCATCAATGGACTGGGCACTATAACGGCAGCCAAGAACTAGGCTTAGTCTCAGTTCTGTCACTCATATGCTGTCTAACCTTAGAAAAGTCAGTTTTTGAGTAGTATTCAGTCAAATTTGCAAAGATCGTGACTCAGGGAGGACAGGTGGGCGTTTTTTCTGTACCTTGATAACCTTCAGAATTGTAAGCTGCAGCTTGAGTTAAGAAAAACGTGAGTCTTCTGTCTTTCAGACAGTCTTGTCAAAGCCAAAACAATAATAGCTGATGTGAAAGTAGCTTCCTCTATTCCTTTATTCAAGCCATGAAGGAAGAAACTTAGCTGGCACAGAGCTGGAGACCGTAATTAGCTGAATACTCCTTGAGAAAATATTCAGTTTTGAAGCCAGACTAAAAAGGATGGCAGTAAGCAAAACTGAAGATGTGGTTCTCATTTCCCTCAATGGGTTATAGAATTTTTGGTGGTATATGTCAGGAGAGCCAAGCTGTCTTCCTGAAAAAGTAACCTACTTCCTAAATAAAATGTGCATAAAGCACTGGATGGAATCAGAATGCCCACAGATGAATGGCACCTAGCTAATGGGATATATTCATCAAGAATTACATCGGTACTACTAAAAGTTATAATTTATCTCAACAAAAATGCAAGAAAAGCAGTTCCAGAATACACACAAATCAAAGAAATGAGAATGAGAAAACACATTTCTGTTGCCATAGGAGCATCCATATCATCAACACCTGTTTTTAATGTAAATAATAAAAAGCCACGTATATCTTCATTCCCATAAGAATAGCAAATATTACTGGGATTGACAGTGAAATTACAAAATGGCATACTTAAATGATGGGCCAGATCCACTCCATAATTACACCTTTGTATGCTAGTCACACAAGTGAAAAGGTTCATCCACCCTGGTCCATGACAGAAAATAGCCTAATATATATATATTTACTAAACAGAAAAAAATCCTTATTTAGATGAAAAAGGAAGACAACAGCTTCATATTTTTGAATAAAGGAGATGACCTCAAGCAATATCTTCCAGTTACCGTACTTGCAATCAGAGACTTTTGAAGCCTACTCTGTAAAAGATGCACACAAAAAAAACTGAACCTCAAATACCTTTCGTGCATTTCGCTTACAATTCCTCAGCTCTGAGAGATCTAAAAAGATTTATCATGCTAAATTCCCTGTAGATGATAGGCAGCCAAACATTTAAATGTGACATCCAGAAAGGTAATTTGTCCTTATAAGGACAGTCCACATCCCTAAGCGTTCAAGCTGTCATCTTATACTTTTAAACACTTAGGGTTTTCGGATGAGCAGTGATAATTTTTAACAAAGCAGAGAGGTCTCAATTTGCAAATTGAGTAACTCATCGAATAAGAAAGTTGGATTTGTAATAGAGTCTGACAGATGTCTGCACCACGACATGACAGTGACAAAGTGCCTCTGAAATTTTCTCTTCAAAGATGAAGTTTCAGCTTGCCTCTTTTCACCTCTAGAAATCCCAATAATATTTTTTGATTATACAGGTGAAAAGAAATTTGGTTTCAGCTACTATCCATTTACATCTAGCAAATAAGTTATGATTATAATACCAGGCTCTGATCATGAGAAGCTCCAGCAATAATAATAATGCAGCATAATGCTTAAGAGTCCCTGGCGGTACAGGAGCATGGCAGGGAAAAACCTATACAAAACAGCTGCGAAGGAAGCTAATTTCTTGAGCATAAAATAATTTTCTGAATTTTAAAATAATATTTTACTGTCTTGTTACAAACCATATTTGCAGATTTCTTTGAATTTTACCTTAACATGTGTGTGGTTTAATAGGAAATTTATGTTAATAGTATTCAACTGTATCAATATGAACTGAGAGCTCAGAAGCAATACAACAGGATTTTTTCCCAGTGAGCCTGTCCAAGTAGGTTAATACTCTGCTAACAAGCACTGTGGTCAAAGAAAGCTGTCACTAGTATGATTTTGTAGTGTTTTCACATGCAGGAATCACTCAAATACTTAAAAACTTCCAACACACTACTGAAAAAAAGAGTATTTATGAGCCCATTTAGTGAACACAAATTACGGGGGAAGGGGAAGGGTCAATCATCTCCCAGTGGTGGTAGAAATGTACTACTAGAGCAATCACTAGGTTTAAGAGACAGTTGCAAGTGAGGAAGTGCTTCACAGTAGCTGGCTGTCCACTCAGCCTGATCAGCATAGCAGGAGAGGCAAGCTCCAACCCTACAACTGCTGTGAGCCTGGCTGCTTTTTGAGGTTTAGGAAGTTTCCAGAACACAAGTATTTTGTTAGGAGTGAACAGGTGAGAGTGCCTCAGTCCATTAGAATTTTCTTCCTCAAGATAGGCTGTTGTTCTAATAAGAATTCAAACTCAAATCCTACTCTAAAAAGCCCAGTCCTAACACAGCATCAACTCATAATAGTCTCAAATTATTTCATAGAAAAGTACTCAAAAAGATTCATCACATATACACTACTAACACCTAATAAAATGGTCACTTCTTAGTTAAGCATGTATAAACCCTACGCAATTCTATGTTTTAAGCTGCAGTCTAACTAAAGACGTAAATATTGCTGTCTCTGACACAGCCTGTAAGAGGCAGGATACCTCCCTAACTACTGCAATAGAACCAAAGGCCTTAGTCAGTGTCATTTAACTGTTCTTGAAGAATACATAGCTGGATAAATAGAAAGTGGTAATATAGTATTCTTCAGAAGATTTCACTATTTTCTTAGGGCACGGTTTTCTCGGTTGTACATAGATTTACATAACTTGAGAGACCTGGAAACATTAGGGTGCAATGGAAGAACTTCTCATTCATATAACTTGGAGAAACACTGCAGAGTCTGCCTCTTCTGATGAAAATGTAACAGCAAGTAACATTAAGAAAAGTCAGTACAGACTGCTCTTTTAATGAAAAAAAAAAACCAAAACAACCAAAAGAATATATGATGAATTCATAGAAAAGGTTTAAACATTTAGTAGTTAACATAAACACCTTTACTGAAAATAAAGAAACAAAAAAAGAAACGGAAAAACCCCATTCAGATCTTAAACTTCTGTTAACTATGGTGGAGCTGAATCACAGAAACCAGTCAGAAGACTTTGGAAAAGTAATTGAAATAAAGTGGTGGATCAAGTATGTACCAACTTCAAATTAGAGTTAAGAAAAACAATTCCCTCTGAACAAGTTATTCCGTATCTGCTTACTGAAGTGTCGTGAGCTCTAAGTCCTTCTCTGAAGCAGTTACTGGAAACTTCCAGGGGCAGCACACAGGCCAAAATGAACACTCCCAGAAAGTCATATAAACCACTTAAAAGATTTACTTCCTACAAGAGAAGCAGCAGCCACAGTCTCCTCTTGGGTTCTGCTACTGCAGACAGTGACCGATGAAGGAAAGTTAAATGACTACTAACTGATATGACCAGTAGTTAACTTTACTAAATCATGAATGGTACAACTTATGTACCATTTCCGTAAAAAAACCTTTGTTCTTGTTAGTCCAGATTCTCATAAAATAACATTAAGAAATGAAATCATGTGACTTCTGCCCTCCTTCCACTTCAGTCCACCTATTTCTTGTAATAGACTCATATCTTTACAAAACAGCTAAAATCATTTAGAACCAACAATGCCTAAACAAATGTAAGACCAATATCAGGAATTAGGAGATGTTTTCCTGAATCACATGATATGTAAATTCAAAGGATCAAAACCTGGTAATACAATGAGACTGTATTTAAGTATAGAAGCATTTTAGTTTTCAACATCTCAAAAAAAAGATCAGTAGAACTAGTTAAGGAAGTTATATGAAGACTAAGAAACTAAGCTAAAGAAACTTGGATGAGTAGTGCTATATAAATTAATCCACTCTAAACTCTCTGGCTGGAAATAACATACAAACTACAGAGACTAACCCTTACTCTGTGCCTCTCAAGGTGATGAGTTACTTTGCCTTCCACTGTAGGAATTTTTCCTGTCCCAGCTTCAGCAGAAGGCATTTGCTACCTGGAAGAACTGTCAATCCCACACATCCATTTTATGTATCTGTTACCACAGAACTGAATGCACTGATGAAGAAAACAGGTGAAACTGTGTGTGCTGCAGGAGACCTAAACACGTCAGCATGTAACATGAAGACTGTTTCAGTTCACAGCCATGTAACTGCTTTGCCAATACACCAGTAGTTAAATAGCTGAAGAAATCTGTCAAGAGAATTGCTAGCATCTCAG
Organism: Manacus vitellinus; assembly: GCF_001715985.3. Classification (NCBI taxonomy): domain Eukaryota; kingdom Metazoa; phylum Chordata; class Aves; order Passeriformes; family Pipridae; genus Manacus; species Manacus vitellinus. The sequence continues at coordinate 408,239 of NW_021939256.1, read as the reverse complement.
TCAATTTTCAACCCACTTTGAAATCTCCTTTAAGGCACTGAAAATTCAGTCAGATGTGGAAGGGACTAAAGTGATTGCACAGTCATGAAGAGGTTATCTATGTAATCAGAAAAACAAGATCCCCACAATCATTAATGATTTTCCAGTAAAGTTCAAAAAAAACCCCCAAAACTATACCACCAACTAACCAACCTACCAACCAAAAACAATAACAAAAAACCCAAACCAAACAAATATCCAAAAACCAAAACAAAAACCAATCAAACAAAAATCAAACCAAAACAAAAATCAAACCAAAACAACAACAACAAAAAAAAAAAATCAAAAAAGCCCCTTGCTTGTGCTTTCTCCAGGGAGATGTTTCCATGGCTTTTTTTTTGGCAATGTGTCACTATCAGACAGACGAGTGGCAATTCACCAGCTCGCCTGCCTCTCAACCTGACTCAGGACTCAGGATTGACAAGCCTCAACAGGCTAGGGCCAGCCTTTACCTCTGGAATGGGATGCTACACCAATGCAATGCTTTTTAATTTTTATTAGGGGTAATTACTCTGTTCTACTATTGAAAAAGTGTCTGTGCTCACATTATTGGGCATCTGCTCAATAAATTGGCAGTCTACATAGGCTGTCATGATCTGTATTTTCCATCTGTCCACCACCAAGGCCTTCTTTTTGATTAGGGAACTTATTCTCCAGCTTTGAACTTTGTATTCATGTCTAAACAACTAGATGAAGAAAACACACGTGAGTCCTGCCCGCAGGTAAAAGCAAGTACAAATACTAAATTTTACATTACATGGTAAAATGTAATTTTAATTTAGAACCCATAAATAAACACACTTCAGATAGACATCCTTATTTGAGGATACAGACTACACAAATCCCTTCAGTCCAAGCACCAAACCCTAATTTAGCTAAAAGGCAAGCACATCTGCTCTGCATGGATTGAAGTGTTTTTTTCTCCTTTCTCAAAGTTCAGGGTGCCCTGTACTGCTTACCAGTATCTTCTGCACTGGATTGTTTATACCTGAAGACCTACTAAGCTCTTCCCATACTGTTCAGAGCTAAAAAGAACCATACTGATATAAAACTCTTGGAAGCCAGGTAGGTCGTAAGAATATCCAGTTCACCAGTTGGTGGTGCTCACATCATGATAAAAGCCTATTTTCTCACATCATCTACCCGGCTTTTACAAGACATTCTTTCCTTTTGAACCCTTTCACTGGACAAAGTCAGTCACACAGTCTGTACATTTTTTCTACACATACACATTATAGTCACAGAGAAGGACTGGATCGGCTGATCTTAGATCTTGGAAATAAATGGACAAGGCTCAGCTGCGTCAACGCAAACCACATCTATAGCTGTAAGACATTAAATTAAATACCACCTGATCTAGATCCATTCTTCAAATACAGAAATAAGCTGAGATGATTCACCTGGTATAAAAATCCCAAAGTTCCTTCCTAAGGGCCAACTGAATGTGCACAGCAGCCTTTGCACTGCAAGGTCAAAAGAAAGACATTTACATCCTCAAGGACAATTACGTTCATGCAATGGCTGCCCACACAACCTTAATCCTGCTCTCCTGTATGCTTGTCTTGTTTAAACTACATTCCTAATCAGTTTCCATTGTCATGTCTACCTTTTTTAACATCTCCTTTTCAACACTCTTCTACCATTGAATATTCATATTGCGCACAGTTTCAGATGTTTTCATTTACATATTTCCAGAGCACCCAATTTTATCTCTTCCTCATTTTTCCAACCTCTTTCTGTCCTTCTATATTATGCCCTTCTCTGTATTTGTTGAATATCCTAATTTTATGACCATCTGTGAATGTAATTAATGTAACATTCAATCTTTCTCCTAGATCCCTAGTAAATATGTTAGATTTACTTGTACTGCCAGTCCTAGAAACACCTAGTTGCAGCATTCCTTAAAATCAGTGGTTTAGCTACTCTTTGTTGTCCCTACAATTACTTTTTAACACAATCAACTTTCACATGGAGCAACATTAATAAGATTTTGTGAGGTATAGAACTAAATTCATTCTTAAAAGTTTACATCACATAAAACATTACTGCACAGAAGCCCTAAAAAAAAAATTTCTAGTATGGTTTATTGTTCATGGCTCTTTACCCTTTCTACTATTGTTTCGGTATTTTTCCCATTACTCTTCTGTACAAAGATACAAAGCCACAGAGGGACAGCTCTACCACACACACTTCATGTCCAGTAAGCTGTTAGAAACTGAACTTATCTTGGAGGTGCCAAAGGAAAATGCAGGATCAACTATGTACAGCCAGAGAGGAATAGAGTGCCTCTCAACCCAACTGATGCTCTCAATAGAACCCAAGGAGAAAGAAACAGTGCAACTCATCGTAAGAAACCACTATATGATACCACATAATGCTCACTCATCTTGTTCAAGGACAGTAGTGAGAAGGACAGAATGAGGGTACAAGTGAGTATGCGTACCAAATGAACTCAACTCTGTGTCTGTACCTCTCCTCCTTAACAACTTCTTCAGCTATTCTGACCAGCCAGCACAGGCAACACCAGCTGGTTGCTCCTCAACCTCATGCAGCTCAGAGACTACTTGAGCAAAACTCCCATCCTGGAATTTGGTCAGGTGTGAGACAGCATTTCCAGCTAATGCAAATGGGAAGGAGCAAAGCCGATGTGATTATGGAAGCTGACACCAGTAATTCACCCTGAGAGTGAGCTTCATGACAGCATCGCCTCATTGCACAGCCAGAACTTTGGGGATCTCCCAGTCTCAACTCTTGTAAATGCTGCAATCCTGCAATCTGTGCCTGCTGAAAAATATGCCATGGGCCTTGTGCCCCTTGGTCATATAAGGATTTGAGTATTTAGCTCAAAGTTTGGTCATACCTGAGCTACAGTTTTTCCTTGGTTCCTCAGAAAAATTTCAATCTTCTCCTCTAATCTCCACACAGCACAATAGAGTAAGCAAGGATAATGGTGCCCACACCACCTTCTTTTACACTGATTTACTCAATAGTTATGTTTAGCAAAACATTGCTGTTATTTCTACTCCTCTGCTGCCTTCCACAGTGTATCTTCCTTGCATTTCCTTGGGTGAAATTTCTAGGAGGAAGGCAGAAGGGGAAGAAGCAAAGTTATAGCACACAATTCGGGCAGAAACCACAGAACTGTGGGGTGATGCTGCTGGTGCACCATGGAGATACGTAGGGAGAGCTCCATGAGGGACAAGAGAGGAGAGCATAGCACAAAACCAGTCAGGCTTGATGACTCATTCCTCTGACTATATCCATCTTCTCCTGAAGTGAGAGTCAGCGCAGAGCAGATTGACCTCCCATCCCTGATGCAGCAAGTCAGCTCTGTGGCATCCTAGCTAAGCAGTTCTCAGAGAAGCAATGTGAACAGAGGACTCTGGGGACAGGAAGAAATGTCTGATCACCATTGCCTTAGCAATAAGCCTAAACTATACACAGAGAAGGTAAATGGCGGCCAGAATATATTGTCCAGAATCTCTGAAGCCAGCAATATTATTCTTCAAACAAACTGCTATTATGAATACAGAAAAATGAAATATATAGAGGTACGTAACTTCAATAATTCTTACATTGATAGCAAAGTCATTCTGATAGAACATCGCTGGGATAACTACCTTTCTTCTGATAGATTTCAAATCCCTATCTAAAACTAAGTGATATGTTCTCAATAAATTTGTGTTTCCTAAATTTTACAAAGCATCATGTCTCAGTATGTGCAGTTATGTGGTGGAATAAGTGCCATGGAAGTTGCAGAACTGTCATCTTGAAAAATACTTTCAGAAATAAGTTACAGAAGCATCTATTAAGAATATTTTGATTGTAACAATGTACTTGGGAACAACACTTCTGTTTGCATATAAATCATGATTGGGAGAAGGGACTAGACGATCAATAGCATTTTCTTCCAGGGCCATCTTTTAAAAGGCTATGATAGGTGTTCATTTTAGAAAACAGTTGAACCAATTATTATAAAACTTTTTGTAAAGTTCAGCTCATCACAAGTGTCACCTATAATCATTATCCTGCAGTATCAGGAACAGAATGTTTCTTAGCAATTTTTCTGATTATTTATTATGCCCAAACTTCTGTTTATTCAGATGCCAGCCCGCAATACCTAACTTAAAGCCGACATGCCAAGACTCTTCATCTAAACTCATGACTTAATCTATACTTATTTTCCTAACAAATCTCAACTTCTGCTTAGATTATGTAACATAATCACTTATTCTGAAAAACACTCTGTATTTAAAGTACTTTATGTTTGCTCTGGCTTTAAAAAGTGACTTCTAGAAATATTTTATTCATGACTAGCAAAAAGCTTTCATCAAAGTCTACACTTAAAGCTTCTGATCAACTTAACAGTCCAACAGAAGAGAAACAATCAAAATATGAAATAATTTCCTGTTGAAATATTTGATACATAGAAAAATTTCAAAATTCTCCTGTGTCAAAAAAAGTATATTTAGAAGAAGGCAGAATGAATAATAATTTGAATTTGCCTTTAAACTGTATTCTAATTCTGTCTATCTTCAAAATAAAGTCTTGATAATTAAATCATCTGCAACAGATCTACAAAAGAACAGAACTAGAACATCTGGGACAAGTGGTCATGGCAGACTAAGCACTGAAGTAGTACAGTTTCTAATCAGCCAATTTGTGTAGTAAATTTTCTGTGCAAAAAAGTTAAAAGATTTGATGAAACAACCAGTAAAAGAATCTCACCTCCAAAGGAAATAAATCCTACTGCCCAGAATAGATGCTTTGAAAGGAATGGCAAAAGCTAAAAGCAACCAGTTTCACGTCACTCTGTCAGAAAGACCACAGAAAAATGAATGTGCAGCAGGAGAGGTGTCAAGGCATAATCAGTATACATTTAAGATGGAAAGCAAGAATCAAAAACTTAAACTGTTGAAAGGGCAACTGCCACATGAGATTTTTATCTTTAATAAGTTTCCCCTACAAAACAATGTGGAAGATCTATTACACTATGAATTATGATACTATCTGTGAATTAGATTGCTGATGGATCAGACAACATGGGAGTAAACAGCACAGTGGGAATACAACCCCCTAAGCAGCTACACAGGTCCAGTAGTAAATCAAATCTTCAGGTCAACATAAAGAATACCACACACACACATGCACGTGCACACACACAGAGAAGAGGGAATCTGCTTTTGATATGAATGGATTTTTCAGAACCTGCAAACTGTTTGAGAAAAATCGTCTAGAAATTTGTTCGGTGAACTCCAATAGCTGTTTCATAGGGAAGATAAACGTAAGGAGGCTGAGCACTATAAGAGAAGGCACCATCTAAAAGAGATACATGTAAAGAGTATTAGGATGAAAAAATCCAACATCATTTAATGCAAGGACTAGTGCCTTTAATCCAACAAAGAGATCATATCCTAAGGGATGATATCAAGCATTCATCAGAAAGCAGACTCATAAATATTTTTGGAAGTTGCTGCCTACGTTAGAGAAAATGCATCAGGAATTTTCTGCAGCTGATGTGAATTGCATTTTTATTGTTTTTTTTTTCACCAGCACTATACCAACAAGAATATTTGGGAAACTGTTCACAACCTCCCTACCTACAGTGGGTTATATATAGAATCCTACCTCTGATTCTGTCAGAAGTCCATTCACAGCCACAAGGACACTGCAATACATCACTGTACAAGTGTATGTTCAACTTGTTTATCAGCACAGTACCAAAATTCAGTGTCTATTCTGTTTAATGTTTCGGTGTTAACACAGAGACGAAAGCAACCCTTCCTTTTACCAGCTGAGAGACCTTATCGAAATGCTTTGTATGTATGTCATGATGATTCTGCCATTTTCCTACATTTGCATTGTCCCACATTTGCATGATGACCTGCACTCTTCTGGCACTTTTATAGTGGAAGATAAATTTTCTATTTATATAACTTTTTTTAAAAAAAGTTAAAACAAAACTTCAACACAGAAGAGCAACATTATATATTATTTGAACAAGAACTGGATCACATCAAGGTTCTATAATCTGGAATAATCTGGAACTAAGTAATCAATATAAAGTGGAAGAAACCTCTCTAACCCTTCTCCTTATCTTCCTCATATCTGAGGAGATACAGTGTTCAGTAACACCTAGAAGACTGATGGTCTCTTTTGATTCTTCCAAAAGCCACAACAGCCATTCTCAACCTTGATCCTTCTATAGAAATTAATAAATCCTTCATTGCCCATCTCCCTCCCTTTTTTTGGTAATGTACATGCCTCATCAGAAGTGCAGTCCTCATTCCTATGCTTTTTAAAAGCACACTGATAAAAACAAGGCAACTACAGCAAGTATACGCAGCAGGCAGTTCCTAAGAGGTCATATTTTAACTGCATTAATCCAGGGACAGTTGCAGTACACATCATTATTGCTATGTTGACTCCATATTTGTTTTTTAAAATAGTTGTAAGGTATAGTAGATATGTTCAATGAAAAATGTGTGCACTATTCATTTCCTTTTACTAACTTCAAACCACAGAATTCAGTTTCTAGCTGAAGAATGTCTATTACCTGAATGAGGAATTAAATGACCTTTTGCATCACCTTAAAAAAGTAGGATGTGCCATTTTGCTGCATTTGATCTACTTACATTTTAAAAAGCAAGAACAAACTCAAGTACAAGAAAGCAAATAAATGACAAAACTACATACTAAAGTAACTGTCATTTGCTGAAGATGTAGTCACAGTAAGCCCATTCTTCTAAATTTAGATAAAATTACTTTTTTTTTGGAGGAGGGGAGGGTGTTTTTCAGTTACTTTGTTTCGGTTTTTGGAAATGGACTGGTTCACCTATGTGACAATACTGGATGCAAGGTTACTGTTCTTCCAAATCTTACACAACCAAGTCAAATGACCATTTGGGGTTAAGAAATAACACCACTTTTCAGCTGAAAGGAATGTTCCTCACTGTGCTTTCTTGGGAAAATAAGATAATGGCCTACAAAGGCAGTAATAGTAAATACTGACCTAGTGAAGGTAGAACAGCCAAGAACTACATACTAACTGGCACATCAAGGTGCAGAAATATATCCTCATTCATGATATATTGCTAGTACATGCATGCCTGCAGGAAGACAAACAGAAAATCGGAGTGTCTGAATTTTACATGTATTTTTTGATAAATGTTATCTCTGGAAACTAACACAATCTCTGAAAAATTATATGCAACAAAATGCTGTCCACTAAAATTATATAATTTTTAAAATTTATATATAATTTATTATTTTGCAAGAACAATAGTTTATGAGGCAATGGATCAGGATTTCTAGCTATGCAGAAAATGGTTTGGTGATCCAGCATTATAAAGTCCTCATATTTACAGGGTGGTTTTTTCCATTCTCAACATTAGTGTTACATGAAAAAAAGGTAGTCATGAGAAAATTAATGATTATGTATTTTGTTGGTTTGGGGTTTTTTTTACGTGTATGAGAGAAAGGATTCATAAAAGTCACTCAAAAAAGTCCCCTGAATTTCTATTGTTTTTCCCAGTAAGTGCGGGAACAGAAAAACACTATAATAACTAAATGGGCTAACAAGAGAACCTCTGTCTACAGAACAAAATCACTGTAACAAATTGACAGCAACTGGGTTGGTGATGTAGAGAGCCTGGCCCCCTCTGCTGTCTATTTTGTGCTTCTTCTAAAATGTTTCTAGTAAACCTATAGCCTTAAAGAACAATGTTTCTGTACTTGTAAATGCCTTCCTCTGCCTTTCATGTTGACAGATAACCCTGACAACTCCTATAGAGACTAAAAGACCAACATGCTAAACCTGGAAAAGATGAAGTTTACAAAGGAAAAGGGGACCTAAACAAGTTAAAAGTCATCACCCATCTTTACATATCTGTAATTAGGAATCAAAAGTTTATACAAAAAGTGACAAATTCCTTTTAGTGACTAAACACTCTAAAGGGGAGACAAGATGTAGACATACACACAAGTATATTATAAAGCAGAGACATTGAATATCTGACTTAAAAGAAACAAGTACAAAGTACATTTTAAATGTATTGCCTATAAGAATGAACTCTTATGGTATATAGGATATTGTGATCAAAAATGCAAATGTAGCACATATATTTTATATGCCTTAAATAATACTGATTTGTTACTATACTGGAATTCATCCTGGAAGGATTTTACTGTAAAATGCAGTATTTTCATCACAGTTCAAGGTTCATCATGCTCCCTTAGAGCTTCTTTCATAGAAGGTCAGAATATTACAGGAACAAGGAAGAAAAAAAATGAGCCATTTGCATGGCTTTGTCCCTTGTGAACAATGCCCCATGTTCTTTTAAATCCCATGCTCTTGGGACACACATCATTCTCCTCTGATCCACATCAATACCAACTTTAGTCTCTTGCTCAGTCCATTGGAGTCTCCCTTCTGTGTTTGCCTAGAGCAGCCTGCTCACGCACACTAACAAAGCAACAGAGACATATACCATCAAGGTTACAGCATTTCTTAAAACTCCCTGTGTAAAACTCGTCACAGACAACAAAACTAATTAAAACCACAGCAAACCCAAATGAAATTAAAAAAAAAATATTTGCATCAGACATCTGATTTACACTTCTCAACAACTAAAATAGAGAATTAAGTCAAGCCCAAATGGAAAATAAAACCTTTGACAGCCAGCTAGTACTGTATATAAGTCCTTAGTCTGAACTCTGCCAAAGATGAGTCTTCACAAAAAGCTTTCACACAAAGCAGAATTGAATCAGGACCATTCACTGAAATTATGTGGAACACAAACCAAAAGAACTGCTGTCAAGAGTGAAGTTGAACCTAACCTGGAAATAAAACTAAGAGTCTACTGGATTGACTCCGTATACAGCTCTGTTTTCAGCTCAGATACAGAGAAATAAAGCAAAAAAGGAAGCTTCTGCACCCTTCGCAAGGAATTCCCTTCCCTGACAACTGTTCGGTGAGTCTCTCCAGATCTTAACACTTCTGTTACATCCATAAGAGCTTCTGTCTCAGGTTTGATCAGAAGTCCTATTCGGAGAAAGATCTTCACTTTCTCTCCCCCAGCATTCCTGTCCTTCAGATTAGCATTTCAAAAGCACATCAAACTTCTTTCTTTCAAAGTGTGACAGCCACAACAGTTTTATCACATCATTCCAATAAAAGAAAAAATCATCATAGTTCTATTTGCAATGCTTCACAAGCTCTCATCAGCCCCGTGAAGTTAGTGCTACTACTCTCACTTCGTAAGTGGAAAGAAAATCAAACACAAAAAAGTTGTTACTGCCCAAGTCACTCAGATGACTACCACTGGTGATGAAAACACAACTGCAGCAGAATCCATGTCAGCATGGACTCCCTGAACGGCTTGTCTTCCACAGGGGAAACCAGCAGAACAGTGAAGGAATATTTTTTTTAGAAAACAGAGGAGCGCTGAAAACATTCTAGCTTTAGACTACTTCGCAACTACGTTGGACAACACTATGTATTCTTCTAAATGCATTTTATCCTCCACGCAAGTGGATTTCTCTGTCCACATAACCAAAAAAGTGTGCTTTTATCTGATATAACTTGCATAAGTAAGACATTTCCTGCAATCTTATCAAAAACACCAAGAAGAAAATGCAGTTTTCACTTCCTTGAATTCAGGCAATGCCAACAATGGAAAGAGATACAAGAGCTGACTACTTTGCTTCACCATCATGGAAACTACCAATGCCTTGTCTTCACTTGGGTATTACAAATAGATAACTTGCACTAGACACATTGCTATGAATGAATACATGTTTCAGTAAAGATACAATACAATAAATATAAAGACTAAATTTGTACTCGCTTGCATCTCCCCATGTGCAGACTTTTACTGAAGAGTAAATGCATTGTGATATACTAGGAGTTAGTCTATAGATCTGCCCTGTTTTTCTAGCTAGTATGTATGCTCTCTTAGTCAATAAGTGATTATTATAGGTTTTTTTACCCAACAGCACACTTTCCAACCTTTATGCAGTTCATGAAAATAAAAACTCGAACATTAAACGTAAACATCTGATTTGTTCCAACAGGAACAGAATTCATGCCAACATAATCACGTGTAAGAGAACAGTTGTAAACCAAAGAATAATCTTCACCTACAAAGTCTCCATAAACAATGGGAAATACACTGATAACCTAGTAATTCAAAGCAACACACACAATGGGTAACCATTAATAGTCAGTGATGATTATTATAGCCAAATTTCAAACTTCAGCAATTTTTACTCTGATCTGAAAAACAGCAAGTAATGAAGTAAAAATTACATCAAACTAAAAAGGGGAAAAAAAGCTGAATAAACTTCCTCAAATTAAAAAAAATAAACATTACTTCTGAACAGATATGGAACATGCAAAAGCTGTCCCCCACCGTTTCAGTTTTCAAAAATTTCTAATTGTATGGATTCAGGTGGTTATAAATGATACTTTCATAACTATCCTAATATATAAACAAACACATATGTAAATTATTATCACATTACTCAGATCCGACAAATTATTCTTCTTTCAAAAAATTTCAAGGACTTTATCAAGTATGCTCTCATCAAGATCTAGTATCTTCTATTTGCATAATATCACTGATAAAAAAAGTTTTGTTTGAATGAGTTGCTCTCTTATGTTACCTGTTTCATGGTAGCTTTTTCTGTAAATATCCTATTGACTCTATATTACATCACTCTGGTGGAAGATTGAGCAACATTTTCTACATTCTGATTATGTACACCAGATTTATACTTCTTTATAATGAATTTTACCACGAATTAGTATTTAAAACAATCTACAGTGGGTGCAGCAGAATTTGCAGTCTCGCATAGATTTAACCATGTTTTTAATTTTATTCCTATTATGAATTCTCAGAAGCCACTACGACATATGTTTTGAATGTGGATTAACAGAAGTAGGCACTTCACATATTTCAGAGGACACAGTAAACACATTCTTGAACAGTAGCATATATACAAAATAATTTTTAAAATATAGTGTCTAATTAGAGTTTTGCTTAACAAGCAAAATTATGCTTCATTGACAATCCCAATCCAAATAATACTTTCTACTGATTTAATTAAATACTGGATCAGGCCCCAAAATGTATATGCATTTTATGTAATGCATTTTAATTTCAAACTATATTTTCAAGGCAGGGGAGGAGGAATGCCCCATTATTATAAATCTCAAACTTAAGGAAATATTTTTACTTTTAAATTCTACACTTGGCCTTCAGATCTCTTTTTCATGCCTGAGAAATTTAATGGAAATAATAATTTGGTCTTATTCCACAGATATGCAACAATTAGATAGCATGGGGAAAAAACCCTGACATGACCTTAACATAGGTTACAGGAAGCTTTACATTTGATTTAAGAATATATATAAAAGCATAATGATCTGACATGAGGGAAAGCATGAAGCAAATGATTTCCATTAACTATTATTCTTACTTTATATATACTGCTAAAAGTTAATTCCCTCGTTGTATAACCTTGTCCAATTTGTGTTTATTTCAACTTTTATTTGTTTGCTCAAAACCAGAAGGAAAAGTCTAAATTGATTTTTAATTAATTGCTTCATGAATTTTGCTCCGATATCTTTATGAGTATCCTATATTCCTCATTACAGCAAGGAAAGTTCAGAGGAAAAACAAAGGATTACTGTAGCATCAGAAAAGGGCTACATTTTATAGCATGCTTATGTTGCTGTCTGCTGCTCAACAATTTGCATTGAAATTGTTGCTAGGTTTTAACCTTTGATGATGTTTTCCCTATAAATGGGAAAAATAGGAATCAAACCATACTGACAAGTCAAAAGTAGATTTTTAGGAAAGAAAAAGTACAAAAATGTTTTAAGTATATTACAAATGTGATTATTTAACTTAGTATAGAATAATACAATTTAAACAAAATTGGGAAATATAGATCTATGCAGAATTCTTCTACACTGATGGAGAATTAAGTAGAAGTATTCATAATTGAGCTTTGCTTTCAAGACAGCAGTTGGACAGACTTATGTGAGAGCTCTATCCAAGTAGGTAACCAGGTCTCAAATACAAAAATCTGTTTCATCATTTATAGTTTTTATCACATCATATAGCATAACTTTCACATGAGAACAAAGGTCATTTTAAAGCAAACTGTTCTTCTAAGGTAACTTTTAATTTGAGGGCTAAATGTAAATTGCTATGGTGAATGCACGTTAGGTCACTAAAACAACGGTAGCTAAACTCAGATGTGACCTAGCAACCCAGGTGTTCAGGAAAAGTGCTGTTAACAGTAAGGATTGATGATCTAATCAAACTGTCACACTCAGATCCTCAGCAGGGTGGTTGGAGGGGAGGTGGAGGAGGATAATATTCAGAAAGCAAGCACATGCTTAGTGTTACTTTAAATTGATGCTGACATTTTCAATTGTAAAAAGAAATTTTTTCCTAAGTAATATAGGAAACAACTCTCCTAACCTTCCGGAGGATATCAGATAATCAGAGAGCTTGTTTTGCAAAAGCCAACTTCTCAGATGTGTGACTTTTTGAAATACGAACTATCAGACATTTTAGAGATTCAAGATGATAGCAAGTATTTTAATGCTTTTCTTTTA
>NW_021939256.1:298069-388069 GCF_001715985.3 Manacus vitellinus | reverse complement strand
ATCAGTTTGCAGCTTACCACTTTTTGGCTGATGACATGCAACAAAGAACTGTGTTTTCCTTGGAAACAAACTGTTGGAAAAAAACCTGCAGCTTTCAGCAACTACCCATACTGTCTTCCACAGATTCTCAGTGTTAGCATATGCTTGCTAACGAAACTAATAACCTATACTCTAGACAGTACTTGGTTGTTTATGAATGTGAGATCATCATTTATAGCTTGTTATGATGCTTAAAATTAGCCAGAGGTGCTCACTGTGGGCAGCATGAATCCCATTAGGCACTTCCTCTGTCTTCTATCCATGGCACCTAAGCCTTCCCAACAGGAAGACTGTTGCTGACTACAGAAATTTCCAAAACATCTCACATACCTAACACCTAAAATAAACTTACTTCAGATTGCCCTTCCTTCTGAATCAAACTCTAAGATTGCCAGGATTATAGGAAGAACAAATAATGAGTAGTAAAATAATTTCATTCTTTTGCAGGCCTTCAGTTGTTATTTTTCTTTCCAAAAAGATGCTGAATTAATCACCTGTCCTTGTGAAAACCATCTTCAACAGTATAAATGGCTGCCTACTCTTTATTTTTTCGTAGCAAAGTAAACACATGTGTTCTACAGACAACATGTCATGAGAAAAGCTGTGAATTTTCAGCACATCTTCTAGTACCTGAGGAAGCCCAAAGTAACCTCCCTGGCTTCCTTATGTTCCTTGGGACAGTCACAGACAGAGAAAAGCACTCCGGCAACAAGTGACTGTGGAGCCTGTACCTACACTTACACTCTGAAACAGTGTAGCACCAGACAAGAGCTGAACACCAGAGGAAAATACTGCTTTCAAAGGTCAAGTAAGGTTCCAAAGCACTGAATGCTTAACATACATCTTGGGTAAAACTTCAGCTCCCAACCAATGCTAAAACATTAAGTCCTTTCCACACCACTCCTCTCATTTTAAACTTCCAATTAGCAAATATTTCAAGAAAAAGCTACATTTCTTTCCTTAGGGCTTTTCCAAAGAATGAGTATGTAAGTCTCCAAGACCCTTTTTAAGCCAAAAGCAGGAAATAATCAATTAAGTAAAATTTTTCATTCCTATCCAGTTAACCTAGTAACGTGAGGCTTCAGTTGAAAAGCCCAAACTTATTTGCAAGAAGTAGCAAAAGGTGATGACAAAGCTTGAAGGCAAGACTCGGCGCACTACCCCTCTGGTATTTCAGGTAGCCTCTCCTCCAGTGTCTCCGTATGTACTGCCAATGCCTCTAACTGGAAACCTTTCTGTGAGACAGCCACTTACAGAACCCGTTCCTTCAGAACATGAGCAAGCTATTACAAAATGATTGCACACATATATGTATGTATGTATGGTACATCACTTTCTGACTTTTGCCACTTGTTTACCCAAAATCTCCTGTAATTATCAACTTGATCCTTTTACTTTGCAGGTTCAGGGTAGCATAATCCAAAACAGGCATATCAAATAGTTACTATCACAAATTTCTCTACTCAAGGAAAGAAAGATGCTTCAAAAGAAGGATTAGTAGTTCAATTAAATAAAAGAGGATTGCACTGGTTGAGTTGATTTACTTCTAGTTTTACATTCGAAATGGAGATATTAGGACACAGCAATTGATTACAGGACAGTTTTCTAAATAACATACAGAACAGCAAATCCCCATTCATTTTTCCTGGCTACTTTTTTTTCAGACCTCAACAATCCCTTTCGCCAACATACCATACAGTCTTGCATATTTGATGATATTTATACGCTAGTAGATGGGCTTATGCAAGCACATTAAACAATAGGTACCTAGGAAGTATCTCTTTTACTTCAAAGGAGTTATTTAAAAAATACACAAATTTTAGAAGTATGCTATATTCCAACATTATTTGAAAAAGCATCTCAAATATATTTAGGCTGCTAGTATACAGAAATAGGTATTTACTTACAGCTCTTGCTCTCAAGATGAAATCACTACACAGCTTTTTCAATCAATCGAGATAATTTGACAATTATGATCTTACTGGCACTGATCCCCTTTTTAAAGCCCAAGAAAATGCCAGAACAACCTTACAAAATCAAACATATTTTTTAATGACCATTACAGAAATTGTTTTGCAACAGATATTCCAATTCAGCAAGTGTTTGTTCTTTAAGTAACTTTATATATATGAAAGATCCTATTTGACTCAACGAGATTACTCATATGCAAAGTTATTTCAGAGGTAACTCATAACTTAAAATTAATACAGAAGATGAGGTAATTAAACAATTACAAAGGTTCTTCTATGGCCTTTTCTTATGTAAAAAAAAACAGTTTAAGCATGTATCAGATAGCATGACAGATCTAGTTAAGAAAGTATCATATACTATAAAACGCATACTGTACATAACTAATGGTGTCCCTAAAAAAATCCCTTAAGAATAGTTAAATGTATTTTTCTTATTAAAAATTTCTAAATCCAGAGTTGTACTTCGCACTGTCAGAATTCAGTCTCACTGATGAACGACCTAGTGAATTTATTTTTATTTTCTTGCTCTTATTTTCATGCGTATGTATATATCTTATACTTAATAGTGAAACATCCGTTTGTTGTGTGTTTTGCCACAATTTACATCAAAGTAATATAACGATGTAACAGAAATTAGAACATGGCACCATTAACATTACTGATGCATTCACCTTGTCCTCAACCACAATGTCTCCTAGACACAATAAAGGTGTAGCCAAAGATTTATCCTGCCAATAAGATATAGTTATAGGTCCCATGAAGATTACTGACACTGAAGTACCAAATATGTACTGGCCTTGGACTTAGCAGATAACATGCCAGTTTTGAGACACATTCAAGTTGACAATAAATCAGTATCACAGTTCCAATAACAGGAAAATATACCTTAGAGGAATTTTTTTCTGTTAAAACATTCCACTTTTGAGTTAGCTATTAAATGGTAATGATCACAATGGACTAGGCAGTAAGGGTTTTTGTGTCTGAAATGTGCAGATATTTTACTAGAAGGCTATTTTTAAAAGAACTTATGTGATTTTCAACTACACAGTATTTTTCCCGTAAGTCAATTTTGTCTTAATAAAAAAAATCCAGAAACTTGAAACAAAATATGTATTAGTAGCAATCTTACCATGAATTGTACTTGTTTTCTATATCTGCACATGCAAACATTTCTACAGCCTCCATAACCCAACCCTTTTGCGATAAAAAAGCAATGCTTATGGAAAGCTAGTGAGAGCAAGGTGCACTAGTTAAGTACTGCTGACTAAATTGTAAATGTAATTTTTCTCTTCCTCTCAGAACTCTCTCTCAATGCTTGCCATCAGAAATTCCATTCTGAGAAGTTTGTTAGAAGGGCTTCAATTTTTCAGGGTGTATGGGTTATACCTATTTTTTTCAAGCACCCTTTTGAACTTCTTTTCAATTTTCTGTTTTTGATGATAGTCATGCTGACAACTTTTTTTGGTCCATCAAATTCTGTAGTACAATTACATGAATTTACTTTTAATAAATTACCATCTTTGCATATATCAGTCAAACCATGAAGACTAAACACTTGCAAATAAAATGCATTATTAATTTAATTGTCACAGCCTATTTAGCTAGCTTCTATTAGTATTTGCCATAATATGCACTGTATCAGAGGGCAGAATCAAATTCAAAACACAAAGAATAAACTGATTATATTGTCCTAGAGAAATTAAAAAATAGCAAGCTTGCAAAATTATAATCAAGGCATTAATGTTTTACATAGGTAAGAAAACTACGTAACTTAATTTATAATATCTTTATACCCAAAGTGATTGTTTAACACGCTGAAGAAGGATTTCTTTGGTTCCTAAAGCCATTAAAAGGCATCAAACTCTCTCATAATAGGAAAGGAAAGCAACTGTGGTTTGGTATTTACTGCATTAGATCACGTGGCTTAAACATCCCCCATCACCAGCGAGGGACTGCGACTAGAAATTTATATTGTTGTTGTAGCTCTGCCACTACTGTTTGATGCTGCTCTACATTAAGCTGAAGTGCCACCTAAAAAGGTATTGTGGATAAGAAATACTCAAAAGATGGACAAAGAAATTGCAAAAGAAGAGGGTACGAAGACACTCAAATATCACTTCTTTATGCTGGCCTGGGGGCAAAGCTGCCACAGTCCGTGTTTGCAGACGGGAGAGGGAGGTTGTAGGCCTTAATGGGGCTCCTCTGCTCCTTGGGCAGCCAGGAGTGCGAGGGCTAGGAACCTGCCACCTCGCAAAGGGGTGGCAGGGGAGGGACCTCCCCCTCCTCCTCCTCCTCCCCCTCACACCATGCTGGTGGGCCAGCCAGAAAGCCTTGAAGGAATATGGGAAGAAATGGGGAAAGCGGAAACAACCAGAAGGTTTTCAGAACAATCACACAAACAAAAGCCAGCAACAACTGATTTAGTTCATAGCATTCTGCTTGTTTAGGAATTCATTTCAAGATGATGATCACTAAAAATATGCCTCTCAGGCTAAGATGCTATATTTGGAAATCTATTGTATGTATCCTTTATTGTGCACATATTCACTAGGGTAACGCAAGTTATCTCTATGTTGTATTTATGATGACTATACAGTAAGTACCCCATTGTAAAAGAAAATATCAGTATTGAATGCTTCCAGTTACAAAAAAAAGCCACCAGAGCAAAACATGTTTTGTAATTGTTGTGCTATGACAACAGACAACCAATATAAACTTAAATATGATATCTGCTTTGATGAAACTGTAATTGTTGTTCAATGCATCATTTTGTATTTTAGATTAAATACAATATCTCAAAATTCTTTAAATAATCACATGTTAGGGAAATTCTGGTTAAGCCCTTCACAGAGGAAATCTCATTAAAAATATAAGCACCACTTAAAACAGTGCTTAGTCAAACTAAGGTGTATATGGTGCGTTAATTTAAAACTACTCTTAGGTCCCTCAGTGATTTAAGTGTCATGAACTTGTGAGGAAAGGGTCTAATTGATTACCATTTCCAGTGTCTTTAACAAGAAATGAACATGACCCAGAAGGAGCTTTGCAGTCTTCTATAACTCCTAGCTGTCATTTATTTTCCTCTTCCTTCATATCAAACCAAGAAAATACTCTTTATTTATGAAAGCCTACACCAGAAGAATGAGTTACAAGGCAGCAATACTTGAAACAGCATTAAGCATCCAGCAATGAACCCCTCCATCTACCCAGACTGAAAGAGAATATGTGATCTTTTGGCTATCCAAAACACATCAATTTTCTAGTTGCCCCAAAAATTCAATGAAATAGCAATAATTATGACACAATGTGCCCAATAAATCTAAAGCAAAATCTGCTTATCTGGAAACACAATGCCATTTAGTTTGTAAAACACAGTTATATTTTAAATCACAGAAAAAATAACCTGCTTGCAAACAAAGTTCAAAAATAAGTTACTGTACGCAGACTGAAAAAAAAATTAATTCCTTTTAAAAATAGTCAAAACACCAAATCTCCCTTCCTGCCCAAGAACGCTGACGAAATTTTCTTTTTGAATCCTCTGTGACTTTGATCTCAGTCATAACATGAATCTTAGAAAGTCATTTTATAAACATATGAGCACCAAGGCCAGCAAGAAAATTCAAAAAAAAAATTAAAAAAATATTTGATTTTGTACTCAGAGGGACGTTTAAAACTATGGAATTTTGGAGAAAATAATATCACCTCTCAAACAAAAACCTCAAAAGGTGCAAATCCTACACCTTTTATACAGAATTTCTTTCTACAGATGTGTCATAAGCACCATGCCACATCAGAGCACTTAAGTATGTTGGCTCTCCCTTCGAGGTGAGGTTAAAAATCCAGATGACTTCAGTGTGGGCAAGCTAAATATTCCAGAAAAGGACTCCACATGCTCTACAGGATAAAATGAAGAAGAATTTTAAAGTAGTTTACCTTTCTTTGGGTGTGCCAACTCCATGCTTGCCCAGTAAATGAGTATTTAAATGCTTCTTCATCACAAATGCCACCCTGCCAAACAAACAGAGAACCCAGGAAGTTTACTTTTTTAGTTAGAACATCTTACACATTTTACTGATAATACAGTATATTTTACGTAAATAGTATTTTTCTTATGTAATAAACTAATACAGTTTTATTTACACCTTTATTTAAGTCTAATGGGCCCATCCTGAAATCCTGCTTCATACAAAGTAGTTCCATTGTTTTTAATGAGTAACATGAAAATACAACAAGATCAGATGCTTTAATCACTGTTTATGCGGGTCAAACTTCATTGTATTAATTATTTAAAGAGGTATACATAGAAACAAATTAATAGCCTTAGTTATTTTACAGCCTTGCAGGAAAAAAAAGGATAAAAAAGGTGAAGCACATGTTCATGAACACACCATGAGCAGGAATATTGTTTAAACTGACAAGACGTTCTTAAAAGCACCAAAAGCAGCAACAAAATATTACTACCTGGCATTATATTTCTACCAAACATAGATAATTTACTTTCATTTTAGCAACATTCATAATGAAACAGATAGGAGCCTATCAAACACCATTCTTCTGCTGATAAGACCATAACATCAATTTAATTATGTCATGTGACTGCTTCAAACAATTTAGATATCAGACTGAAGCTTCAAACTAAAATGGTTCTCTCTATAAGCAAAAATTTTACTGCTACAACTTTCAGTGTGAAAAGGGCTTGCAAACATTTTTGTTAATTATGTATTACAGCTGTCCTTCATAAAGTTAATTACTAATAGCTGAAAGGCAATAGACTCCATTTGCATATGTACATGAAAAGCATGACATATGCAAAAATATGATTTTAATTAGCATTCCATGATATGAAGGGCTACAAATCAAACTGGCATGTTATAAGATTTTTAACATTAAATGCTGAATTCATCTGGACGTGTTTGCAGTAATGGACAATGGAAAGACTGTAAAACACTAGCACTATGGGGTATAAGAGCGACAAAAGACACAGTACTTTTCCTTTACAATTATGTTAATGCAGCTTCTCTGTGTCTGATCTACTTTAGGCACTTGCACATTATTACAAGAATCTCTCTTGTGCATCCCTTAAGGTGTAGGAATATAATACTGTCTTATTTAAATACATACAAAAAGACATTAAAAAACTACCTTAAATACTTTTCCCTACACAATTTATAAGTATGGCATCATAACCTTTACCACTGTGAATAATCTATTACACTGTTACCATCATTACTATGTAAGTGTCATCAGAATTACTGTACATAGGGAAAATAATTGTAACAATATAAAAATTGTGTTCTAATAACAGCATAAGGCACACAAAACATACTGCCACTGCTTTTCCACATAGCTGTGAAAGGTACCAAACATATCTTCACTAAGTAGTACTTCTGTTTCCTATTACAAACTTCCACATTCCTTCTCTAAAAGAAAAATAAACTCAACAATATTACTGTGAAAAGGCAACGTGTAATCAGAGTTGTAAAGGGATGCTTTTCTATTTACATGGAATATAAAGATCCCAACCAGCTACACAGTATTTTTAGGGAATTGGGTTCTGTTTTCTGAGCCTGTGTACTTGAAGCTTCCAAACAAAGGCTGAACATTTCATATACCGCACGACTGCAGGGGGTACAGACAGACATACCTTTCTGTAAAATCAAACACAAAGGCTTTGTTAATAACATGGAGCAATTAATCTTGCATTAGCTGCTCCCTCTCTGTTGTATCTAGGTTCTAGTATCCACTTTGCTGCTGTTACATAGCACAGATAAAATGAACCCTGACTCAGTAAGTGTCTCAGCACCTAGTAACATCTAAGGCTTGAAGACTTCAGACTTGAGGAGGCAGAATGCCTCTGTGCAAGTCTGGAGCGCTCAGCATAGCTCAGGAGCAGCTCCCCACCTTACAGAATCAGGCCTTAAAAATAAAAGCAAATTTGTTATTTTCATAAGAAACTGAGAACAAGATGAAAAAAGTATTACCAACAAAGACAGCCCTTACTGAAACAAGAGGCAAAGCCGAAACAACCTTGGCTGGATGCTGAGTTTTTGGACAACTCATTAAACCCCAACAACAAAAAAACGAGCAACAACAACAACAACAAAAACCAACCAAACAAAAAACAAAAAACAAACAAAAAACAAACAAACAAAAAAAAAGAGACAAGTGGGAACTATTTGGTTTTGTTTACTAAATCCTGTAGGTGATTTTCTGAGTGGTGGTAGAACTGTTTGCTGGCTTTACAAAACAAACACAAAAATGTTTTCAGTACATTCAGTAACTCTGGGTTCCCAAGCAATTATTGTTTTACTAGTCAAAAAATAATGGGTTTATCTATGATATTTACCTCTGCTGAGGTAAATCAGTTATTCCTAAACTACTGCTAGAATTGAATTGATAGACATGACTTAGCCTTGGCCTTTGAAATTAATCTCAAGGGAAGTTTGACTGGCACATGTAAGGACTCAAGGAGTGAATGCTTTCAAGATATGTTGCACTACTACATCTTCAAATCATAAGGAATCTTTCCATTAGCTACAGTAAGCACCTATTCAGGCTTCACTGAATTTGTCATTTCTTGTTTTTAATTCCAGTGAAAATAGAAATATTCAAATGCTAAAAACTAACACATTTCAGAAACGCATTAAAAGGGAGTAGGAAAAGCCTGTAATTGCCATACTCCAGTGTTTCCAGTACATGCAAACCAGGCCAGACTAGAGGCCTGGGACGAGTTTTACAAACTCTGATCTGTCTGAAAAAATTCATCCTCAACTCACATGAAGACAAGAAGCCTAGCTGCTCTCCTGAGGGCCAGGTCTCAAAAAGCAGAAATGTCTAGCCTAAACATCCAAGTCATGGTCACTGGGAATTCCCTCCATGTTTTAGCAAGCTTGCTCCTAGAAGCCTTCTCTTAAAGTGGAAAAAGATGAGTAGGTAGGATTTTGTTTGCTTGCAGTAGCATTATGTTGGGTTAACTTTTTTAGTGATTTTCATCTCCTCTGGCTCCAAACCAGCAACAATCCTCAGTCTTATACACTTTATGTTCAAACTTCAGGATAAATTAAAGATGAGTTGAAAAATTACACAGAACTTTAGAATAGCATCTGCATTCCCTATGGGCAATTTTTTTGCACATAAACTGTAAATAAAAATAACTTTAAATCATAAATACATGAGTACCTTTTCCAAAATAAGTTTGCACAATATTCTGTTTTCAGTTTACAAGAGTTGTGGCTTTGTAGGAACGTGACCATTCATATTCCATGGTAATCTTCAAACAGTACTTGGACTCACTCTCAGAATGCCTGTAACTGATTTAGAAGCCTCTACAGACTTGTCTTCAGTTATAAAAGAACATTTTAAAGTACAAAAGAAACAAAGGGACTTCTAATTCTGGGAATAAAGAAATATATTGGAAAATCTTTGCTTCCACTTTTTATTCTGGTGTAATATAAATTCTTCAGCATGTACAATGTTTATCATCACAGTATCCAAGGAATATGAATAATCTGTCATGTATTGTCTCTTCTCTCGTTTTCTCTGCAGGGAGAGAACTGTGCTCTGTGAAGTATCTTGCTATGAGAGGGCAAAAGATTCTAAGTTTTATTATGTTTTGAATACATAATTGCTCTTTCCTTTTTAATAAGTACATCACTGTGTTAGCGAAAAGCCTAGTTAAAAAAAAAACACACACACACACACAAACCAAAACAAGCATTCTGGGCCATAAAATCATGAAATCTGTTATTTCCTGGGTGTTTACCAAGTGCTCAGCCTTGGCCTCGTTCCAAGGAAGGAGCAACATCTTACCTCTACAGAGAGTCACTCGAAGCCATGTCAACAGACCAGTCATCTTGTAACTGCACATAACTGCTGAGGAGGACCAGCATGAGAATTTATTTTTGTGGAACTCTACAAACAAGGTATCCAGCAGTTGATGCGCAATTTTAAATCACTTCTCAGTGGATACATTGCTCTCTGCAACTGCTCTTGGAGAATTTATCTTACAGACAACAATGTTCAATGACAGCAGAAAAGTCCAGGAGAATAACAATGAATATCTACCCTTTATTCATATTCTCAATATCCTTTACGTATCCTTTAAACTGTCCAAAACCTCTTTATACATGAATTTAATTATGAGAATACAGGTAAGCTACTGCATGACCTAAGTATACAGTATGTTTTAAAAAGCTGCTGGAGAGCCTTTAAAAAAAATTCAAACCCACAAACAAACCCATGAGAAGCAGAATAGAATGTTATTATTTTTAAATTATTAGCATTTAGTGCTTGGTTTTAGCATAGGTCTCAGGAACACAGAAAGGATAAAATGTTTACCATTTTGGATAAATCACTCAGGAGATCTGATAGCTTCAAGGAATAATAAGAAAAAGGATCTCAAACTTTTATACACCATCACAGAATATGATGAAATAATACATTATTCTGTCTGCATCCAGTTTTGTTTTATGTGATCTGTGCTTGAATTTCTTTCTTTGTATCTCCACTTAAGGCAAGAAACCAGAAAATCAAGGCAAACTTCACAGATCATGCCAAGAAGGGGGACTGGGGTATGTTCAGGCAAGTAAATAACAACATGGACACTTACTACCTTAACAAAGTATTCTTGTTCTTTACTGTGCCTTGAAAAACACTGCAAACCCTAATTGTTTGTAGTTGAATGTGTGGTTCACATGGACTCATACCAACAGGGATTGTATCTAGTAAGAGAAAGAAATAGTGCATTTTCTCAAGAAATACCATGACTTATATGTATTTCAGAATGTTCAATAAAACTTACATATGTAATTACAGAATTTTGCATGCACTTAAGTAGCACATGTACTACCGATAAAACTAGAACCTCACATGTTCAAATCAGTACTTAGTCAAATAGTATATATATAGCCTATGCAAACTTAAAAAACTTCAAGTTTTTAAATTCTCCAAACTATATCAAAAGTTGCTATCCAAATCTCATCCCTCCATCAGGATTTTGTATTCAGCAGGTTAACTTCAGCAACAAGAGGGTAGAGGAAAATCCAAAACTTTCCATAAAGCAGTGGTTTTCTGTAACAAGTAATCTTTCCTCCACATGCACCAAAAGGCCAAATTCCTGAGAATTTCTTCAAGTCCATCATTTGTGGATGGTTGCTGATGCTGAAGGGTCCAGACTGGGGCGCTGATAACTCTCTTGCATGACTGCGTCCAAGGGACTCAATTTAAAAGAAAGTATCTGGCAGGGCAGAGTCTGGTGTGGAAGATATCCAGTAGTCTGAAAGGCTTCATGCCCTTTGTGACAAGATGTCAGGTTCAAGTAAATATCTGGCAGGGCGAAGTCTAGTGTGGAAAACATCCAAATATCTGAAAAATTTCATGCCCTCTGTGACAGGATGTCAAGCCTAGAACCCTGCATAGGAAAGATGAGGTTTTGTCCTCACTCATTTACCAGCCAAATGAAGTAGGTCTTATTACTTCCAAATAAAAGTTATGGTTATTCTTCTTAAGTTACAAAAAAAAAAAAGAAAAAGAAAAAATCAGTAACATTTTAAAAAGTTAACAAGTCGTGTGTAATCACCGAATATGCGATGCTGAGAGTGCTGTGACACACGGACTTGTACTCCCTGCTGACCCCATGTGTTAAAGAAGGATATGGCTATTTTATGCTCCCCCCTCACTAACATTGGTAATTAAACTGGAAAGCAAAACGCATACATCCTCATATTCAAGAGCGAGCAACTTGGCAGACTGGAAAATTCAACCTTTTTCTCTTGAAAAGAGAAATCAAAAGAGTTAAATGAAGTCAACTTTGCCAACCTTAACAAGACAAAAAACAGAGTGCTGTAGGAAGATACCATGGTAATTCATGGAACCTAAAGATTAACATAAGTTTGGAATTTCTGAGATTTATTAGCCTTTCTGCCTGAAGTTTGAAGGTTGGATTTCGGGTTTTTAGGGAGTTGCTTTTGTTTGTTGGGGTTTTTTTACAATTTTCCATGCATGGTATGTTTCTTAATTATTTATTAACTTTTAAGCTTTTCCATGTAAGAGTTTTGCTGCTGAAGGTCAAATCTCAACATTTTCAATTGATTTTTATGAAATCATCAGTGCAACTGATTACAGCCTTTTCTTCTAAAAATAACGCATCTCTTTTTTACTGTTACCTGTAACAAGCTAGCAATGAAATCAAGCTGCACCATGGAAAAAAAAAATAAAAAGACAACAACTTGTATTAATGGAACACCTGTACACAGCTTGCACCCAAGGCAGACTTAAGTATCACAGCAGCTACTGTTCCTGCCTTGCTTTGAACAGAATGACAGACAACAGGATTGTTCAATGACCTGCATCAATCTCAAGAATAATTTACTGCTATATCAGACAGATCATTATGGATGAGTTGCACACTATCAATCAATCCACTGTGTTGTTCCTGCATATTCCTGTATCTATCAACTGGAAGAGAGAGACATCCCTCAATGTATTCTTGTTGCTCTCTGCCACCAATCTGTGCCCCTCAAGATGGGAAAGAATTATTAGCCACATAGCTGTAAAGTAGTAGCAATAGGCACAATTATCTCCTCTTACATATTCTGGCAGAAGAGACTTGGGTACAAAGAAAGAGCAAACTAAATAAAACAGAAAACACCTTCTACTTTTCCACTTAGGCTGAACTTGCCAACCAAAGTTGTTGAGTCCTCTCACCATCCCACTTTTAAGAGAGGTATGTTACAATGTAAACCATGGTATTGCAAGGACTGCCGCAAAAAAGTAATATACTGGCAATATTCATATTATTTCCTCCCCCATGAGGGCACTCACATTCATTATTGCGTGACTCACCTGAAGTTACTTATTTTGTAATAAATAAATAAATAAATAAATAAACCAGGTTTTCTGTAAATTAGCTATAGTTCCCTTCTGAACTTTATCGGTTTGGGGGTTTTGTGTTGTGGGGTTTTATTTTAAATACAAAAAGTACACTTCAATGGCAGCTGCATGAATAAGCCAAGTCCAGGCAGTGATAACTGTTATTAACACAAAAGTGAGTGGAAACCCAAGAGCAGAACTGGTAACTTTTTGATCTGGACATACAGTAAAAAGCGATAACTGTAAGTAAACAAACGGCACTCTACTTTTGTTTGCTTAATGAGCAGACTTAAAATAGTTAAACAGTGGCAAAAACTTTAAAGTCAGGTGTTCAGTCTCAGGAAATCACCTTACAAATATATGAGAAAATTAGTACTGCTACAAGAAATGTTTGTTTCAATATTCAGAGAAGTTAATGAATGTTAAGTCATAATGGTAGACAGCAGCAGTATGTAATTACATTTCTAAATACATTTTACCAAATCACTTCTAAGCTAAAAGAATCACATGTTCTATTAATTTTCATTGGTTATCAAGTATCTGTAACTGTCACCTCTAACAGGTGTTTGGTAATCTAACAGCTGCACAAAGTATTAAAAAAAAAAGAAAGAAAAAGACAGAATCACAATGTGTTTTCTCTAGTGCCACAATCAACCACAATGCAGAACCTCTTTGCTGAAATGCAACCTTGGGCTCAGTGTTGGGAGAGCCTTACATTTAAGAGAGATTACCACCAACATCCAAAAACGGGACATCAGCAGAAAACATACTTGCTATGCTAAATGAGGCTGCAGGAATGCTTTAAACACAAATGAAGTTTACAGATATAAGCACTGTGATCCAAAATAGTGCTTACCAACCTTGCCACCAAGACATTGCTTGTCTTTTCTCATGATTTGTATATCCAACATTCCCATAACTCTGGTCCCTCCCTTTTCCATTCCTTCCCCTTTCTTCAAACATTGGCCTGTCTCCCTACTTGTGATCCAGCCCATTCCCTAGCAGAATCAGGACTTCAGATACAGAATTTGATGCAGTAAGCATCGGTTCCATGTATCATCATCTTGCATCTGGAAAGCAACAGCCAGATGAACAGGCTAATATCTGAAGGGAGTTCTTCAAATAGATTTAATCTTTTGGGAGAGTCAGGTGAACCACATCTCTAGGTGCCCTGAGACAAGTTTAGAAAAATCGGACTTTCTGCAGACAGTTTTTACAGAGTTTCCCAGTGATTCTAAGCAGCAAAGTCCGTGCCTGTTGAATGTGCAAGCCTGTAAGATTATCTCAAAGTAAGGATGTTTCAATGACTTTCTACTTAGAAGTAGAATTGACAGAGCCAAGCAAATATATTTAATACTTTGTTCTTCCTGAATGAAAAGTCACTGTTGTAGCTTCTTCCTGACAGCTCAAAAATTGCACTGCGGACTGAAATACCAGGTTTATGCAGAGCTATCTTGACAATGAAATCCTCATCATCAAAAGAATATACTCTTGACTGTCTTTAAAAGGAAATCAAAACAAGTCCAAAGATAGTTGATTGTGGGCTAGAAAATATATAGGGCCTGCAGTAGAAGTGCCACATACATAACTCAGTCAATTCAGCAGCTACAGTGCCTGTGGTCTTTTGCAAAGTTGAGAGGTACCAAGAAAGGAATGAGATGAATAAATTGGTCACTGTCTGATGACTGAACTGCTCAGAAGTCATACACAATCAGAAGACATACACAATTATTATTGACAATTTCCCCACAATTTGAAAATGCTGCTGGTGATAGATGGTGGCTGGAGCGAACTCTCTGCAGTCTGCTTGATCTGTGAGAGTAGTGAGAATCTTGCCCTAGGTCTTTGCTTGACATAGAAAAGCAAGTGCTGGTTGATTTGTTTATTCCTGAGACTTAAACTCAGCTGTAAAACATATCCTTTTTGCCTTACATCCCTGCATTCTGCAAGACTGTTTGACTTCAGGTAGAAAGCAAAATACTTCAGAATATCTTTTCGCCAAAGTAGCTGCATAAAAATAGTAAAACTGTGACAGCAGGATGTAATCTGTAACCATCAGTAGTACCATCCACATGCATGAGCCTTTAACAACAGGCTGGTCAAATCAGAACTGACTGGTTCCAGCCAAAGGAAAAAAGAAGGTTATCATTTGGACCAGATGGGTTCCAGTCCAGAAAAAAATGCATCTGATACTTGTATACCTATAAACACATTTGAAGCACAAGGATAGTTCCTTGAACCTGGTCATTGCTACCTCATGGACTAAGAACCACTGAATACTCTGTCATCAGACCAACCTAACACTTGATTAGTGTTAGGTTGATTAATGTTTGATTTTTCATTGTTAAAAGACAGCAGCAGCAGCTGAGCATAAGTAAAAGCTTAGAGCTTTCATTTTCAACTGGCATGACAGTCTCTTCAGATACTCCCATCACAGCCATCCCCAACACTTCCCAAAAGTTGAGTGTTGCAATAACTTCCTCCTCCTACCAACTGAAGGAGGAGGAGGCCAACTGAAGTAACAGTCCCTCAGAGGAAACCATGATATGCAAACCAGACAGACTGTTATGCACTATTCAAGAATTACAGATCTGCAAAACTCTCTCAAATTATGGCACTGAACATAGAGTATGCAGATGATATTAAGAGCCGCACGAAAGTCTATCCAAATGAGAATTCCATCTGGTAACAGTGGTATTACTCCACTTGTCCCATAAGTGAATGGTAACACCTCTCATCACTTCAGCCACAGACTTAGCAGGAGAATTACTAATCACTAAAGCTGCCAAGCAAAAAATCTGGTGTTTCTTAGGTTTGCCTCTGATGACTAGCAGGACTCACTGCAGAAGTCCAAAGCCAGGACTGAAGGGATTAGTAGAGTACTCATTTGAGATATAATTGTTATTGAAGCAACAAAGACAATAAAAAAAACCATTGAATTTAGAAGGACATTTTGCACACACACACAAATAAAAACAACCCACACTCTTGCAGTCCAGTATGGATGTTGCATGGATTTGCTATGAAGACTGTAATCGGTCTGGAAAAACCAAGGGAATATAGATCAGACAAATCAGTACAGTCATAAAGATGATATCTGTGACACAGCAGAAGATGTTCTCTGGCAAAGAATACTCCAATCCTAGCCAGCATTGAGATTAACTTTGACCATTTCTGGCCAAAAATCAAGCATGAGAGATACAGGAACTACATAGGTGCCCAATGGAATTAAGAAAAAAACACCTTTGATCTCAAGGGCCTGGATACACCAACAAACACATACTGGGTGCACATGTGAACAAAGAAGTGAAGGAGAAATCAGTGTTGTTGCAAACAAAAGCTTATGGCACGTTATCTAAAAAAGAAAGAAATTACCCAAAAAGATGCAATGAAAGGAATGTACATTGCTAACAGGAAAAATTACAGAACTTCAGTTTTTATACAAGAAGTGACAGCCCGGTCCTATAAGGAGACATAAACCACACTTAAAAAAAAATAAAATTATTTTCATTCTCACTGTCTTCCTGAAATGAAGTTTCAATTAAAGGCTTTTTTCCTTCCCGATCCATCTTGTCATTGCTACCACAGCCCCATAAAGCCTCGTCTCAAGGGCCAGCATGAAATGATGGGATTCCACAGGTCCACTTTCAGTAGGAGGGGCACCTGACAGCAAAGATGACACAGGTACCAACACATGCAGTGTTACTCCTTTTATTCAGTATTGCATCACATTTTGATTTTCGCGAATGTGCTTCTGTTGGAGCACTGGAATTTAATATGTTCACAACTGAGACAAATACTTATATGTCCAAATGACCACCTGAAATCCCCATACTTCCTGGAGCTATGGAACAGAGCATGTAACCACTGACATGCTTAGTTTTGTAACGGGATGCAAGTAAAACGGCTCTCACACTGAAGCAAACACATCCCCCCACTGCTTAAGCCATGAGACCCACAGGGCTTGCTGCATTCTACACATCAGAAGGGCTGAGTTGCCCCAGGATGGTTTTCAGCCAAGAAAGGCCCCAAATTTTAGGCAGTTTAAAAACATTCTGCAAAGATTAAATACATACAAAACGTTTTCTCATTTTATAGGAACAGAAATGAGCAAATAAAAAAAAACCCAAATCAAATGGCTGTTCTGTTTCTTTAAAAGTTCTCAGATTAGCAGAACTCCCCCCAAAAAACCCATTATTTATGACATGAAATGTCTGTACCTGGGCAGACATAGAGAAAGAAATAGTCTGATCAGTGCACAACTTTTATAATACTGAATAGTAGGCAACGTTATGTGCAACACATAGCTGAATGAATGCATTGATTTGATTTCATAAAGGACTTACAAACAAAATAGTCCAAAATATTAACCAATAAACACATGCCGGGGTGGAAACAACCTATTATAAAATTACTGTAAAGATCCTCAAACTGTTCAGGGGAGAAAAAAGTCCAATTTTCCACATAACCTGATAGCGCAGAGTTTTCTGATTATAAGATCCAAGGAACCTGTAAACCCAAGGCTCTAATTTTCTTATGGCGACTGTGTAATATTTTGCAAAGTAAAATTGACTGAGATGGAAGCTATTTTGCATGGTACAGTGGCGATGGCTAACAAATGAGAGTTTTGTGGGCTGAATGTTAGTCCCCTGCCTCATCTGCCACCCCTAATGACAGCAGCCACCTGCTGTTTTATTGTCACAGCTGGAGCCGGTTCACACTCCTTGGTGCTGAGCTCTGCCCATGAGCGCCAAGCTCTCGCCTCGCCTCATTACTTTGATGAACTTTTTATGGTCAGCACCCATGAAGACCTCATCTAGGACTATACAACCTAGATCGGCTTCAGGGAGTGCTTCCAGCTAGCATGAGGTGATAATACACAGTGACACTACGGCTGCTACTGCCTGTCACTTAGTCAAGTCACTGTACTTCTGGCTCTACAGGGCCCTCAACAGGTAAAACGCCATGAAATTCTCCTATATAATAAAGTTTTTTTCACATTGCAATAGAGAGAGATCATATCCTGCTACCAACATTTCTCAAAGATAGATATTACAATAAAAAACGTATCCTGCTGTTTATTGCATGTAACTACAGACAAATTTCTACATTCACTAGACATAAATCTGCTTCCGTCCTAAAAAAAAGAAAGCAATAGTGACAACCTCACTGCACTTGATTAACACCACCAAATAGGAAAAAAAAATTATGTATTTTACAAAAGAAGGACCATTTCAACTTTAAGAGCAGAAAGTACAGTTATCCAAATGAATCCACAGTGAAGAATGATATATGCTACTTCCCTCCCACCCATGCCTCCCCTCCCACTTAAACATTTATTAGATATGAAATTTTCTCAAATCAAGATAACGAAAAAGCAAAGCCCTTTACATATTTTTTTTTTAGTAAGAGCAGTCTGCTACTATTTTCTGCTAATTTAAAAACAAATAGAATCATCTTTTCCTTTTCAAATTTTTTTGTACTAACAAATACTCCAAATCTCCCAAGCCTGTATACAACCTTAAACTTCACCAGAAATTCTTTTATTGACACATTTAGAGCAAACTGTTTTATGCTTGATCACTGAAATTTAACCCCAGGTTTACTTTCAGCAGTAGAATTATTATTTTGGTGTCAACAGAGCTTTACATTTGCCCATATTTACATATATCATTAAGATTAATATATGTGCTATTAATAATAATTTCATTAACATTCTGAAATCATCAAATAACATTTTGACTTTTGAATGGCTGTAGGCTATTATAAGCCTAAAAACCAGAACATTTTCAGTATTCATTGTGTTGCAATCCAGCTGATCAGTTTTGACAAATTCATGCCATGTTATAAGCCATTAAACTTCATTTAGTTTCACTTAAATATTCCACCTAAAAATAAAAAGCAACTGGTTTTTTTTATACAGACAGTATGACTTCCAATAAATACCAGCTCCCATGATCCTCCAAAAAGAAACTCCTAATGGTTTGGGGTTTTTTTATTTTATTGAAATGCTTTAAAATTTTTCATAGAATTTTTAAAATAATATTTTTGAGACCACTGGCCTAGAAAGAGTTGAACATGTCTAATATGTTATAGTCTTTTTGATGAGGGACAATGTTGCAGAGACCCTGTGCTTCACATAAGATGCCTACAACTGGTAGAACCTTAAAAATGTGTTGCCAAGACAGATCACTTATGCTGCATTTCTGAGAACATACTTATGCAAGCCCTTTGTTATTAGTACTTTTTAAGTTTGACCTAAACTGCAGTTGAAGAACCAGAAGAAAATGATTCAGCTAGGGTTTCTATTCAGCTAAAAGCTGAGCCACCACTCAGACAGTTCTGAAAAGTATTTAAGACATCTGGAGAACACACAGAACCTCAAGTAATGTGGGCCTATATTGTACGAACAATCCCATTAAACATAAATGACGCCAACTTCTCTACCAGTAGAATTTCCAAAAGCACTTGTCTTCTGCACAACAAATTCAAGAGAACCTCCTGTGAAGCACAGCGACATACGGATCACATCCTTGGGAGAGTCCAACAATGGAAAACTGCTTTTAGAATTCCTTTCTTTTGACTAGATCACATATTTGTTAAATACACCATTTGTAGGACTCATTTCATACCCTTAAAAATAAAATATCAAAGATGCAGCTTGACCAGTGTAGGGTAAGACATTATGAAATGGACAATCTGTCTCAGTGGAACAATCAATGGTTTCAACAGAACCATCTCATAATGGTGTCAGTAACTAAACAGCAATGGTTGAGAGATTTTTTCTTTTATTTTTTTTTCAAGCAGCGGTGCATCAGCTGTGGTATACCAATTGCATGCTTTGTGATATGGCACACTTAATTCATCTAAAAAGTTTCAAGTTTCTTTTTTATCAATCTCTAATCCATAAAAAACCCTCTAAAACCACAGTTAGCTAGGTATTTATTCTCTTGTTATAAAGGAATTTGCTAAAGGATGCATAGCTATCCAGACTAGCTATATTTGCTCTCTGCCTTACAAGAAAGTAGCCTGCATGCATGTATAAATACTTGGAAATATTTTTCCTTTGTAACACTGGCTTGCCTTGGCATTATGACTGTATTTTAGAGTTGTATCCTAAAATATAACTTCAATTTATCCAGCTCTTACAGTTCACTGGTCTGTAATTCTTAATATCCTTCTATTTTCCACCAATTTTAATTTTAGTAGCTATTATTTAAAGTTCATTTTCCATGCCCTTTCAATTGTGATTTTTTTCCAGTGTGACAGCAAACATCAGTGTCATTTCTGATGGTGACTTTTATTGGAATATGAAAAAACCCGAACTTTTAAAAGAGAAGTTATCAAAAAATCATCAGACAGTAACAACTTGTGGTCAGTATCAAGAGCTGCATGTGAACAGACAGTCTGGAGGTGACAGGATTTGTATCCAATTACTAATCCCCTGAGCTACTCAGCCCCCTGAACAATAAATGTCTATAAGCTGATCCCTTAACCCATCACCAGCTGGTCATGCTACTGCATTCCAACATTAATGACGAAAAGGGAAACACCTTACACTTTCTATTTAAATCTCCACGATACAGGATAGCCATGCTGGAAAATCCCCAGACCTCTTTTCTCATCTAATAGATCCTACAAAAATAGGAATGGGCATATAAAATTACTTGGCTTAACATAAATATTCTCTCTTCTGTACTTACTCCAAGCACACAAAGAAGCTTTCAATGTACAGATTTTTCCTTGTACTGAACAGAAATAAATGTTGATCTTAAAAAACGGCTAAATTTCTAGGCCTGCTGTTAAAGAACAAGATACCCATATGAAGGATATTGGAGACATTGCTGAGGAACTGTTCACCCTTTAAAAAAATATGATGTCTGTAATGCTGCCAGTGTCAGGCTGGGCAATTAGCCAATTAAGTGTGAATAAGAACTGCCAAGAAAGTACTTCATTTTTGTCTTGGAATATTTGTGTATCTGTGAGCTGGTGTGTGTTTGTGTTCATGCATCAGTGGAACCTGGTTGTTCATGCCAGGTTTTCTTATCACACTTTTCTGCCTCTTTGAACTTGCACATTCCTGCAATACAGAATGGACATGTGTCTGCTGATAATGTCAACATACTCAGGTTCACAAGGAGAGATTTTGTATAACAAGATCTAAAGTAGTCTTTGTGTTCATTACCTGACCCTGCCTGCTTATACAACACTAGAAGAGCCGTTCATGAAAGAATCCAATACTGCAAAGCACCTCTAGGAGATGTTAAAAGACAATAGATGTGGAAGAAATTAGCATCTGATTACAATATTCCTGGCTACATACTCTCCTAAAATAAACCCCCATTTTTACATGTCATCTGAAGGAAATTCTCACTTCTTAGAGCAGACTGGGTTCAATAGGGTGCTGAGAGCATCCTGTTATTTCCCTAATTTAGATCTCATTATGCTTTAGACTCCTGTACATCATCTAGAAAATTCCACTTGGAAATATGAGTAGGTACAAAAACATATCTTAGGCACTCCAACTAGGGGTATAGCATAGAAATCCTGAAGACGTAACCTGATTTCTATCTTTTCTATTTTTCTGGATTTTTCACCCTTTTTTTAGGGGGGAAAATGGGGAAGATGGTGGGCAGACCTACCAACTACAAGCCTTTATCTTAATTCAATCACAAAAGTATAATCATTCCAAATATGGATCCTTCAACAGTTTTGTTATAGTCATTCAAAATTAAGACCAATGCAAAAAAAGGTATACACAATTTACAAATCAAAACTGAGCCATGCCAAGTACAAATGGAAGTATAAAAAACCCTATAATAACATTTCAGAACACAGATATTACCTGGCATTGAAGCTACTTTCTTGAATACCTATTAGAGAACTTCACAAATCTTAACAGTACTGACAACTCATCCAGAATTCACCATCACCGACACTAAAAAAACACCCTACTTTTCAAGATGTATTTAAAGTCTTGATTAAAACTAGTATATGTTGCAAAATTGTGAGCACACTTACTCATTTTAAGGCTAGTCAAAGTAATTACCTAATATTGCTGCCTCTAATCAGGGATTATGGAGGAAGGTTACATATGAGTTAGTAAAGATGGCACTGATAACAAACTTCAAACTCATAGTCTCCTTTATCACAGCATTACATAAATGAAGTCTGTGAGTGACATTCTTACACAGGGATTCACAGCCCAGCTTGCTTTTCCTAATAAATCCCACCAGTCCAGAAAAGAGGAACACCATGCTACCTACAGCACAAGTTAACCCCTGGATTGGTCAGAACATGCAACAATTGCTGCGCCTAAGGGTGAAGTTGGTACAACCACAACACGCTGAAGATCTGGCTCCTGCCTCCTACCAATGTTTTCCGTGTCCCCAGCAGCTGTGCTGTGGAGGAATCTGCCTGCAGGAGGGCCAACGTTACTGCTCAAGACCTCCACCTGAGAAGGGCTGCTTTTAGTAAATGCTATCAACTTCTCCAGCCGGAGATGTTTAGAAATGGGACACATCACCACCTTGCTCTTCCCTCTTCTGGGACACAACTCTGAGTAGGGAAAGGGCCAACATCACCTACACATCTTTGCCCTTGCTTTTCATACAGTTTGTGTCAAAGAGAAAGAAGGGTTAGCATACATTCATTGACAGAAATGAACAACCAAATTCTTTTCAGTATTTTTCAGGTTAAAAAGGAATTTTTTCAGCATTCTTTTTGTATTTTGCTATGTACATTTGTAGCTCTTGCATTTGCAGTTGCCAAAGGATTCTGCTTCTTCTTACCACTTTGGTAAGCACCAACACATTTCTTCTTACATTTCTGAGGATGCATCATTAAAAATTGTATTAATAGAGCATTCAGAAATTATGTTTTTTCATTCCAGTAACATTTAACTGAAAATATTAACTTTAAAATTATTTTAAAATATTTTGGAAGATTTTATATTTTTATTTCTATTGTATCTCTAAATTGAAGCAAACCCACTTCTTCCCAAGAAGAGAGCAAACAAGTGTAGGTTTCACTACAAGTATACATGATCTAGATACAAAGGTCTAATCATAACATATTTATCACCATCTAGCATTTGGCTTGTATATGATGTCCACAGGCACTTGTAGTGATAGCTGTCAAATTGCATTCTTTTTCTGGCATAAATGAGTATAACAACAAGGACAAGAAACGGAGTGCAGTATAGAGCAACAACACAGCCTGGAATTTAGCCCATAGTAAAGAAACAGTCAAATTCATTATCAGCCTCAATGACGGAGGCCCATGTGTGCAGTGGCAGAATATTTCAGAAGTCACCAAGCTTCATGGGGCTTGTTTCTGTAAAGATGCTAAAAAATGTTTCAGAAATACAGTACCATTTTCCCTTCCTTTATCTTTTACCGTATTAGATATCAGAAAATCTTAGTCAAACTAAGCATGTTCCTAGAGAAGGTGATCTAAAACACATGCCCCTTGGATTTCAACTGCTTGTTCCACTGCTGTTTAAGCATGTTTCAAGTATTCTTTACCCAAAAAAAAAGCCCTGTCTTACTCTCTTTCAAGGAAAAGGAATATAAATGAATGGGGGGGGGAAGAAAAAAGATTATCAGTGACTAAGTTCCTAGTTCTTTTTCAAAGTCTGGTTTATAACTCATATTTTAATATTCTAATTTAATTTGTCAGTAACCCTTTTCCCCCTTGGTCTGCTCATGGTCAATGTTCTATTACTCCCTTTTTCATTTCTCCATTGAAATGGAGATATTCTGTATCAGCATACATGAAAAGATTTTCCGAGTCTGCATCCATATCTCAATCTTACTTAAAGGGAAATCACAATTCTCAGATGCAAAGATTCTAGTCAACTCTTAAAAAAGCAAACTTTATCCCCCCCCCAAAATGATAAAGATCGGGTAGTTGTAGAGGGTGGGGGAAAGCAAACCAACCAAACAACCCAGAAAGAAGAGAATATTGCTTGGTCATACATTGCATTACAATAAAGTAGTTAGGGGGAAAGCAGCCAGCAGCAACACCCACAACAGTATATGGTCCAGCAGCATATGAGTAAGTCGAATTACTTCTGTTTAAACTGGAGGTTCATCTCTCCTTGACAGGCAACGACAGAGCTCATTCATCATTCAAAAATTACTTGGGTTATTGACAGTGCAGAGAAAGTCTCCTATTCTTTACAACATTTCTGAAGAACAGAGGCCACAACTGGAAAGCACACATAATAAGATTCACCTCTCTTCCTTAGATCACACTTACTTATTTTTCTTTTTAATAGCATACTACATTTATTTATAAGTCAAGTTCCTGAGAGATGATTGTTTCCCCATCTTTGAGCATTCTGTGGTGAATGCGTAACAGGTAAAAAATATGTAGTCCTTTTCTGCAGCAACAAAGTCACAAACCAAACTTGGCAGCACCTTATATACAGCTAACAGTTTCACCATGATCCAAAAGCCAAAGTCACTAATTCCATTACTTCCCAGGAAAGTAATGCATATTTGTTCCTGAGAACCTCTTGATTAAAAGAGAGATGATCAGATGTAACCAGAGACTGATAGTCTTAAACATTTTTTTAGTCCTTCAATCAGCATCTGGTACCCAGTCAGTTTTATCCATCTGATGAGTAGTCACACCAAACCCACACAGATAAGCATGAAGAACACCTGCTAAGGCTTCAGAGACAATGTGATACAGAACAGTATAGTTGCTCAGCAGGAAACTGAAAACGGGAAAACAGTAATCCTAAAAATCAGAGAACTGCATGCCAGGCAGAACACATCGCAATTCTGAGCTGTATAAAGAGGGATAAGTTAAAGGGCATCTAATCTTTAAATTCTCTAAGTTAGTTACACTAAGTCCTATACTAGTTAGACTGTTACAGTAAATCCTTAAAATAAATATTATTCAGCAAAGGCCATGACAACTTGTGCCATATTTGTAACCCCCTGGCCACCTGGAACAGGATCAAACTCATTCAGTATTCTTCAGAGCCTGTTCTGAAAAGTAAACTTTGTACTGTGCATACATGAGGAATATATTCACCTGAAGGGCTATTCATAAACAAATATGTAGTCACCTATGGCAGTGACCACCCTCAAATTCATTTTTCATCTTTACAGTTAACAAATACTTTTGATTACTCAATACATATGTACATATGGATGCATAATTATATATTGATTAGTTTAGCTTTTAGCATAACATATGAATCTATTGAATTTCTCCAGAGTAACAGATAACAATTTTTAAAAATTATACCAATAGACCATTAGCATTACAAGTGAATTTATTTTCCCCAACAGTGCTAAAGATATGCAAAATTTTCATTTTTCAGAGTTGCATAGTAAATGATTAACACCGGGTCTGCTCATTATCTTGCTTAACAAAACTTCTCTAAAAACAAATAAATCAAAAATGCCTCTAACATTCCTGAATAAATAAATTACAGACCTGTTCAGTGGCAGCAATGATATTTTAAAAAGCTTGTGCAAGCTCATTGTACAATTTTATTACAAAACTGCAATTTATAACAGAACTGTCCACTTTTTTTTATTTTCTACCTGGTTTTATTCAAAGAACTACCTTTTGTGACCCAAGAAATTTTTAAAAAAACTACATATCTGGAAACATCAACCCCACATTCCAGTGAGCTAAAACATACAGATAATGATATAAGGAGAACCCTCACTGCCTCTTTTACAATGAGATTTGTAAGGAGAACTGCAGTTAAGTGAAAGAATTACTGTCTACTACTAGATTCCCATCACTCTGTATGCACACTTCATATTTTGTACTAGAAACACATTTCTTGTCTCAAACTTTGGAATTATTTTCCTTTCATTGCATGAGGACACGGAAGTCAGTCTGGAAGTAAAACACCCTACATTTGCTACTCTCACAGGAAAAAAAAAATACCGAAACAAGGAACCTCCTATTTTAAAGATTTAGTGAATTGCCTTCCTTCCTTAGTCCCCATATTCAAAGGAATAACTCATTGTAAAATATATATGTATTTATGGGGTAGAACATTTTTGTTGGCCTTGCCAACAAAACTGTATTTTGGGGTCACAATAGCTGAGAGAAATGTACACATCACAGAAAGAATTTCCTCCTCAAAAGAAAGTATTGAAAATAACATTTGTTACATCTGTAGAACAAAGAGCAAAATGAAACACAATCTGCAATACAACCATAATAAAATGAAACTCTTATCTGTTGCTAGTTCCCTACCAGCCCACAGATTTTTCTTGGTGTTAAAAAACAGCATGTAAATTAAGGTGACTGAAACATGCTTTCAGCGAGCAGAGTAATATGGTAGCTATTCATCACCTGAAGTCATAAAACACTAGGTCTTGTCCTTAGCATATTCTAATGAAGCCTATCATGCAAATGAGAGTGACCTTTTCCGTGCATTCTGCAAGTTCACATTTATGTGAGGAGTATATATAGTTTGCCAATACAAACTAGCCAAAGACTGCGTAATTACTGTAATCAATTAGTAGTTAGTGTCGCTCTGCTCATTTGTGGCTAATGTCAGCTAAACCATTTTTGAGAAAAGCACCCTGACAGCCTCTTTCTGTTGTTTCTGTTGCTGCTGTTATTCTGCAACAAGAAAACAAGATATACAAGTCAAACTTCTCAAGATGGAAGCATGGTAGCATTTTTCTAAAATGCTTTCTCTTAAGGTGAAAATTAAAAACAAGACCCACTCCTGTGATGGGTAGAGATTCCCCA
Source organism: Manacus vitellinus (assembly GCF_001715985.3). Taxonomy (NCBI): domain Eukaryota; kingdom Metazoa; phylum Chordata; class Aves; order Passeriformes; family Pipridae; genus Manacus; species Manacus vitellinus. The sequence continues at coordinate 361,451 of NW_021939256.1, read as the reverse complement.
GTAAAGTTACATATCCTTAAAATGACATTGAAGTTTTCCGCCTGTAAAATGAAACATTAATATTTAAATATTTAAATGAAGGACACTCTCCCATGAGGCAGTTCAGACCAAGTAAGGAAGACTTGGTAGAACTTAGGCACTCTTTTCAATGGATGAGTAAACAGGCCATACCCTCTGCTCAGCAACAGTCTATTTTGTAGACAGTTATGGATAGGAAACATTACTGGAGCTGGTAATTAAAGTAAAAACTAATACTGTCTCAGAAATGGGGAATTTTGTACAGGAAAACCATTTATCATGCCTACAGTTCTCCACAACTGAAATGAATTATCTTCTTACTTAGCACATGTCTGTTTTATTCTACAATAGCTTCCAAACTGAAACAAGGTCTGCAAAGCTGGTTTTCATATCAAAATCAAGCAAACATAAAGGAAAGTTAAGCCACTATTTCAAATTAACTGCCTATATGGCAATTGATAAGAAAACAGAACTTTAAGACAAAGAAGAATACACAAATCACAGATTTTTGTTCTCATTATACTCACACCCTTTATAATGCTCACATCCAAGTGGTTTAAGAAATCAAAATCAACTCTTTGCACATTATAAGCAAAACCAAATTTGTCATAAGAAATCAATGCATAAGAAATCAAAATAATTCTATTCCCTGATTTTACAACTATGCTGATAAATTTAAACTCTTTTTTTTTGCTAAGAAATTACACAGTTAATGCAAAATTGCTAAGTGTACACAAACACATGCGCTTCATATATAGCATATATGTATACTGTGCAGCAAAACAGCCTCTAACATCATGCTATTTTTTGTGGTTTGATGAATGTGAAATTGTTTTATTTCAGTCAGCAGACGACTGAAGTTTCAAACAGCTATATTACAGGGATAAGAATACATTGTTTTTTCTGATGAGGGAGTGAAGATGAGGTTTGATTTTTTTGCATGCCCACATCACACAGCAAATGCTGTGAGCATTTCTATTTCACAAAATACTCTGCAGTAAAGCAGTTGCAATGCATGCAACCTTTGGCCAAGTAAAGCATCAGAAATATTAAAAAAAATACTATCAAACTCTAAAATTAGTAAAAAAGTAATACTAAAGAAAAATGTCAAAGGTCTATTACTCATGTATACTAAGATATAAGCATAAAGTTATTTATATGGGGTACACTAACATAAAGGTAACTGAATTGAAACAACGGAAGTCAAAACTAAGAGGTGAAAGCTGAAACCTTCCCTTCTCTTCATCCAGATGACAGGAATATTCTTTAAATAGAAAATGTATGCTTTAACTGTAAAAGTAAAAACACCCTTTTTTTTTCAATTTAAGCTTTTTCTCCCTCAAGGTCTCAGAACTCCATGTGACGCTGCCATGATGGAGGGTGGCAAAGGCAGGCAGGCAGGCAGAGGGGCAGAGCCTGTGCTGGGAGATGCATGACACCTGGCGCAGGTCACACCCAGCACAGATCTTAGGAGGGGGTACAACCCCCTCTTGGTGCCTCCTCTTGTTCTCCTCAAGTACCTCGTTCCTGCTGTACACAGTACAGTCAAGCAAGAACATTTTCACAGAAGGGTACTGGTGTCAGGGCTGCAGCGTGGGGGAGACCGGGGCCTGGTTACAGCACTCCACCTTGTCCAACTCTTTCTCTCATTTGCCACCTGCTTATGGGCAAATCATTCTGGACCCAGTTCCGAGCACAGTGAAAACAGTTACATTCCCTACAGTTTCACTAGAGGCAAGACTACAGTGGACTCTTCTGGTTTATTCACCATAAAATGAGAATACTACTTATTTGCAGCATCAGGAAACTTTTATTAGCCTTGTTCTTAAAAATGCTTCGCAATATTCTAAGGGATAAAAAATATTAAAAGAAATATATATATCTGTTCAGCAAGAAAGTAGTATTACTTACAGCTAAGCTTGTGTCCCAGTAAGTAAAGAGGGTAGTTCAGGAACACATTTGAAAGATCTCTAAATAATGTGGACTTTTGAGATAAAAGTACAAAGCAAAAAACTAAAAATAATAAAAGTAAGGTGTTTGTTTCCACGGTGACTGGGGGGGGGAGCAATCAAGTCACAATAAGTAGAGTGACATTGAAGATTTATTGGTTTACTTCTGCATACTGCTGGAGCCAGGCACCTCGCGCAGCGTCAAGCACGTCCGAGGTGTCAATCCTGACACGGCGCCCAGCAGTGGGAAGATCACTCTTTTCATTCTTGTCAGAGCACGCCGCAACGGGGGCATCTGACAGTTACTGAGAGGGACGACAGGGAAGATGAAGAGTGGAGAGCAGGAGAAGGCAAGCAGTGCACGCGGAGAGCCTCGGGCAACACAGCAGCGGCGAGGAAAGCCTTGCGGAGATGTCACCTGACCAGCACCCACGAAAAGGCAAGCAGGAGATGCTTCAGAAAGCAGAAGACTCACCGATCACTGCTGATCCACCCTGGGATGATGCCTTTATGATAAACACTCGCGACAACTTGCGACCAAAGTGCTGTTACAACACTAATTGTCCATGAAAGCTGACCTGCAGCAAAGCAGCAGAGTTCAGTTTCGATAGGCCTGGCTCAAGAGTACGACCGTGATTGGGGATGACAGGAGACATCCACGCATCAAAAATCTCTGAGAACGGCTGACGTGACTTTGCACGCTGTAAAAAAGTGGTGGAAATCCTAGACTCCTGGCTCTTTGTCAGGAAGGCAGAAAGGACCGCAGGGGTAGCATTTTTAAGAACATCTTTCCAAACTAGTATAAGCTTTGCATGGCCTTCAAAAGCATGGATGGATCTCTTTTTCATCCATGACGGTTTTTTTCTTATTATCATGTCTTTAACCAAGCATAAATCCCATGAAGTTAATGATGGAAGACCGCACTTTTGCAGCCAAAGCAATGTTCCTCCTTAAATCTGAAGATATTTTCTGATTTTCATTCAAATGAACAGTTTTCTCCCCATTTTGTTTTAACTCACCAAGTACCAGGACTTGCAACTTTCTGGTGTAAACTCCTTGTAGAAATGATGAAAGCATGTCAAGGCAAGCAGAAAGCATTTTTACTCTTATTCTCCGCTGTGGATATTTGTTTCAGATACATTTTATAAGATAAAAGGATTATTAAATAAAAAGTAAGGAAAACAATGGTACGGTTAAGGTTATGTAGCTGAGAAGGACTAAATACCTATTTGTTAAGTATGAAAATAACTACATGGAAAGAAATTAAAAAAAAACCTCTAAATTTTTAATCATAAACAACTAGAGTGATTTACTATTGCCGTGATGTTTCAGAATTTTGAATACTTACTTTGAAAGATTTAGCTTTTGTAATTTACTATCACTGCAGCATTTCAGGTTTCTTTTTATAAGCTAATAAGGTACACAATGCACCTTAAAATTAAAAATCACAAGTTAAAATCATATTTTGTGATACTGACTTTTCTTTTAACATCTTATTAAAAATAGTGAAGCCCCAAATCAATATTTTAATTGATAATATTTAGCAGTTCAACTTTTGAAAGTCTAATAGGAGAATAAAGTGCATAGTACAAAATCAATCCTGAATCTTATTTGATAACTATAATTTTGGATCAAATAAGCAGTTAATCTTGTTTAACTTCTGAAATGGTTCAATGTTTAGGTTGACCTAAATATAAAGTTTAAAATGAAATCGATTAAAAATTGAACCAGTTTAATTATTCAAAAGATTTCAAAATTACCCATTTTAAATATTGAACACTTTGAAAATATGAAGCTACAATGTCAAAAAAATTAGAAATGTGACCCAAGAATAACATAAAAACACATATGGAGAAGCTCAATAGGTGGGAGGATTTGGGGTTTTTTTTCTAGTTTAATTTTATTGTTAAAAGGAATAATGCACAATAAAGTACTGAAATTTTATAGAGATGATAGGACCATACATAAGACAATAAAAAACCATTAAAACATTTAGCAGAGGAACTCAAATTGAATGGTTTAGTTTTGGAGATAGCACAAGGTTATAACTAACCCTGTATCACCCAGCCTTTCCCTCAAATTTCTCCAATCTGAATGTTTCTTAAATACTTCCCTCTTGAACACAAACACACACACTCACACCCTCACATAAGACATCCCCCACAAGGCAGCCTTAGGCATTGGTGTTAAACATACATCTAGATGGATCAGTAGGCAGGACAAAGCAGGTCATTCAGGTTAGTTAGGATGGCAGGTGACACATGTCATTCAGATACAGTGGGGTTACTAAGTTATAAGAGAAAGCAAGATGCAAATCATGCTTATATTTATCTACAGTTCTTTTCAAATGGAAAGTAAGTTTCATCCTTTCCCATACATTTAAGATTTTTTTTAAAAAGTGTATAAATCTATTGTGTTATGGTTTATATTAGTACAAGTAAAATGCTGTTCTACCAATAATTTACTAACATACACAGAATAACGAAATAGTTTTAGACTCCTATACCTATGGGGAAAACACCAATCTCAACCAAAACCCTTGTTACACATTCTTGATTTATAGAAAGCTGCTCAACTTCAAACAAGAATTATTATTATTATTATAGAAATACAAGAACCTTGACACAAACAGTTTAAAATAGAAACTTATTTTAACTATACAACCTTACTAAACACAAATTATTCTACACATAAAGACTTACTTTTTCCTAATTTTTCCCCATATTAACAACAGTCTTCAGCATTCATTTAGCTTAGCATTTTTTTCCAGAATGGATAAAATATCTGATAGCATATAATATTGTTTCCAACGAACACTTTGTACAAGCAGTAATAAGAGCAATATAACCTTTGCTTGGCACTTCTGCTTTAAGTTAAAAAGGTCTAACTGCAATCAATGCTGAGCTTATACACCATTAACAGACAAAACAAGGAAACAATTTACAAGAATATACATTCAAGAAGAAAAGAAGAAGGGAAAATAAAAAAAAAAGGAAATATAAAATCCATAAGTGGAACACCAAAACCAGAACATGATCATGGAAAAGAATGGGCACACATCACCTACTAAAATGAAGGTGCCAATCTTGTTGCATCTCAGAATGCAGATATGGAATTAAAAGAATATAAAAATGAAGCCACCCCTTTCTAAACTTCTGCTCTTTTCAGGAAATGTAGAAGATAATGTGGCAACTATTTCTTCTTTTTAAGCAGAGAAAATAATTTCTAATTGTGCTTTATACTAGGAAGGACAGGTCTACAGTGACTGTTCACCAGACACCAGGAGTTTTAAGATTGAATCACTGAATGGATAAGGATGGAAGGGAGGGGAGTCAGTCATCTAGTCCAACCTCTCTCCTAAAGCAGGGTAATCCTAGAGCACATGGCACAGGATTGCATCCAGATAATTCTTGATTATCACCAGCAAGGGAGATTCGACAGCCTCCCTGGGAAATCTGTTCCAGTGCACGGTCACCTGCACAATGGTCACCTCATATTCAAGTGAACTTCCTGTCCAAAGCAAACAAGAGTCATACTTTAGTTACATTACTGGCACAAGCCTGAAGACAACCCAATTGTTTCTCAGTGCCGCCGCTAGTACAACCCTATTCTCAAATCAGCCTGAGATCCCAAAGGCAGCACTTTCAGAAAGCCTGGCATTTCACGACTTAGTTGCTGGGCTGCCCCTTTCCCACAAACTCTGTGCCTTCCCTGCATCCTCAAAGCCTCTTATTTGGCCATCCACAAGATTAGCTTGCTGATCTAACCAGAGGCTGATTTCCTTTTAATCTCAAAACCAATGTGGCACTCATCCAGCTTACCTTGCAGCATTCTGAGCCATGTTTGACAAGAAGAGGTCAGGGATATGACTGTGTGGCTAGGATAGCACCAAATTTTGGCAACCGCACAAGCTCAGATCAGTCCTAGTTTCACAGTCTTTTAGAAGTTGTCATAACAGGTCCCTGCTTTAGAAAATGCAGGTTTTGGTTTATACTATTTTCATCCCTTGTCTGATTTTTGTGAGGTCCTAGGTCATTAGTTACACTACAAATAATAGCCTTAGAAGAAAGACAATGCCCAGAATCTGTCTCCAAACTGAAATCCAAGGATTTGAAGTCCAAAAACTCCAAAGAAATTACAGAAATGCCTGACGTTTTAGTTGGAGCCAGGCTGTTACCTCCCACAGGGTGTCCATTCCCTCTACTAATTTCTTTTCTGTTGTCTAAAAGACATAAGCTTGGTTTTCCTTCTTTTTATGATACTCCTATGTTGACACTTACTCTACCAGGCAGACCACGTTGTACAGCTCCGATACGCTAACACCTGCCATTTCCAACAACCATCATACAGAAAGTACCAGAAGTCTAGTTTAAAAGTATCCTTAATTACAAAGCAGTTACAAATGCTTAATATCATCGTTTATTCATGGCGATACGGCCTTTCAAATCTATGATACCCATTGATAATTCTAACAAATGCTCGGTCCATAAATATTTAATGGCCACTTGTGGGTGTTTTATGTTGCTGTCTTTGAAGTTGACCTATTCGCAGGTTTATTAATTGGAAAAGGTTTATTTTATCCTAAATCAGATATGCAATTTTACAATATTCAAGCTATGCATAGAGGAAATCAGATCATTCTGTCTCACACAAACAAGGAAAACACATCTCTCACAGAAAGAGCACAAATCAAGTTAACGAGGGACAGTTTATTTTGTATGATTTCTTGGGGCTTTCAAACAGAAGACTGGTTGACAGATGCCTCCATCTTTAAGCAAGCCAACAGCAGTTTAATTGTAACTCAGTGGTTGTTCCTATTCCTGTGTGCCTAACAAGCTCCCTCCCTCCTTTTAGCGTGGGTTTCACCTGGCTGGCCTGAAGTTAAACTCTCTATTGACTCTAAATCCCTTCTGTCTCTAAAACCACTTACTACTATAGTGCATGCAACTCAAGTGTCTTACTAAGATGTGAGATCTCAAAAAAGAATATAAATTTGAAATACAGAGCACAGCTGAAGAGTATGACATAATCTATGGAACGAAAGTCCTATATTTTCTGTACTGGACCACTCCTCGTCTGGTCTTTACGGGCTCACCAACAATGACAGCATGCCCACATTTCTTACTATAGCAGCAGGAGCAGCTTACACGTCTTTCCCAAAGATCCAGTGGTCCTGTCATGCTGCAACCCCATCACCTTAGTGGACTAAGCCTTTTTACTATACCTGAAGGCATATCCTGCCTGTGCAAGGCCTTCTGCTGAGCGTTTTTGCCACATGATTCCTTACACATCCACTGTTAACAGAAATACTGACTGTGCCAACAAAAACTGCTATGGAGAATACTAACAAAAATTGATCATTTGCTATTAGAACCAATAACTTTGTAACAAAATATCACACACCTACTGTGCAAATACAAACCAAAAAGGGCATTAAATGACATCATTAGGGTTGTAAAATCAAGCACCTAGTGCTTAGGAAGCTGCAGAAGTCCAAGATTACCCTTGAAATCACAACCCACTGCACTGCCCATATGTATATCCCTCTATAGCCACCAAACTTCCAGTATGTTTCAGACTTGAGTTTTAATGAGGAGTCCAATTATGTCAGCCGAAAAATATTCAAAAGTAAGTCTGTGTAAAACAGGTACCCACATTTCAATTTAAAGCAGGTATCAAAAACCAGAAAATTCAATTCCAAATTAAATAAAATGAAAGAACCTTTTATTAGGAATGTCAAGGCACTTAAAAACAGGCAGGTCAGGTATGTTTAACTATAACACACACTTTATCATATTATATATACTTACCAGATGATAAAGAGTAGTGGTGATATCTATCAAAAAGAAAGGAACAATTTTTACAGCTACAGGGCTGCCATCTAAAAATTCAGAGTTTACTGTATTCCAGTCTTTCTCAGAGCATAAATTCTAGGTAGGAACTTGCTCTGCTATATATGTGTAACAGTAGCTGCAACAAAAATCTTTTATTTCAATGCCTCTTTTATTTCAATTTCCAAACACTTCTTTTATTTATATATTGCATAGCATTAAAATAGCATTCTAGTTGAATATTTTCATTTCCTTCATTTGAGAGGCAAAGAAATTAAAACATCCAATCACGTACTGGATTTACCCAGAATTAGTTCCCAGTTCCGTATGAAGCCTTATACACCTTCACATACCTCCTATGTTAAATGCTAAGACAGAGTTGCTCTTAGCGTTTCAATATTGAGTGGATGCCCTTAGCCTGCACACTACAAGTATCAGACCACAAGGCCGTCTTTCTTAATGAAACACCACTGCACCAGACACCACTGTCATGTGCGAAACGGACAAGACAGTTGGCATTTTGCACTGTCCTCCATTATCATCATTTATCTCCAGAATTTCTTGATTAAAAAGTGGCATGGCCAAATAGCTAGGCTACGTTTGGAGCATTGTCATCTTCTTTGGCAATCTGTGAGCAGCACATTAATGTAGCATCTACAGGCAAATAGGCTTTTTTTCACTATTCTTAGCTATTAGAGTTTAAGTACACAAGAGCTAATCACTCGTGTGCTTTCGGCAGCAGTCCAGGGCACTAATTTGTAAAGGGCTTTAACCTGTTACACGGGCACAGCTTAATCTTGGAACCCAATTTGTGCGTCTGTTAAATGCAAACTCCTTGTGCCAGGGGCTGTGCCTTCTTGCCTTTGAGAGTAGTTTCTATAACACAGGTGCAACCACACCAAACAAAACTGATAACCTAAAGCACTAAGACACAAACAGACCCTAAGTTGAGCCAACACAACTGTCAGGAGCTTACACCTTCCAAGTCACCTTTGTTAAAACTGAACTAATTTCATAAACTTATACAAAATCTTCCCTTATTCATATCTACGTTCTACATGACAAAAGCATAGGCCATTATCATTAATCCATTCACTCAGATAGCTTTAGTCAGTGACAGAGAAATGTTCATAATAACCACAAATGAGAGATAGAACTACATTTGCTTACTGGAGGCCAGAAGACTGTGTTACCAATAATTTTTAATCTATCCAGGTAATCCCGAAAGCTGAAAATTCCTTTAAAAAAGCTGTTTAAAGACTAAACAGAGATGTTAAACACAAGGTATATTACATAACCATAAGTAGTATTTATTTTTCCCTCATTTATCAAATGGAAAATGAAACAATTAATCCTTCCACTCCTTTTCACCGGTAGTGAATATTCTAAGAAGAGGGAAAGCCTCAAATCACCCAGGTGAATGGGGCCATTGACATACTGGCAATTAGGTAATTCAACACTGGGACACATTTACCCAGTGGCAGGACTATCTTTATACTGGGGTATTAAACTTCATGGCATGTTAGTTAACATCATCAAACAGTTTAAAACTAAACACATCTTCCTTCTCCCTACTTATACTAGTTAGTACTTATACTAGTATTAACAAAATCAAACATTTCAAATATTATTATTCTTTCAGAGACCCACATTTCAGGTAGCTTGCAAGCAACGTAGCAGATGAAAAAATTGAAGATATCTAACAGTACTATTTAGCACATAGTTTTCACTCTTTGAACTTTGCAACTTCTTTAATTTTCTTTCCTCATTGTGGTCACATTCTCCTAAACTGATATATTCTGTGTGCAGTACAGTAATTCTCCTTTTATATACAACACTCAAAACCTTGGAATTATGCCATTTTCATTTGTGCAAGAGATGCAGAGGCAGCTGTTGCCTTTAATGTATATTTTCTCTTGGACGGTGAAAATTTTTGAAATCAGAAAATGAAGAGTAAAAGACTCACAGTAAACATTTAACTTCTCTGTAACGATATAAAAAGGCAATACTTGCAATATTCTTGTCTTTTGAAAGGTAAATGATGAAGCTCATTACACCTCCTCAAAAACATGCGCTCTCAAGGAGGTAAATTCCTATGCAAGAGAATGATACAAGCCTCTATGTGTTTAACCAGAAACATATTGGACTTAAAAGACATAAACAAAGTAAAGCCAGAAGGAAATAAAATGTGTACTCTTAAATGTATTCTTTTTTGGTCTCATGCTTTTAGCAATTGGCACCTACGTCAGAAAGGGAAGACAGAGAAGGTTCTCAAAAGTCTCTTTGCAAACCCGCTAGATAGATAGAGCTTATTTTGCAAGTCACCTAATTAAAGTACTACTCTAAGTAGATAATGGTGCTGCTAACAGATGATGCCTGTCAGAAAATCACATACACTGATGGACCTTGCAAGGCTGCTTATGCTTCACTCTTCCTGAAATGCAGAAAGAAAATACAGGAGATAGCACTATCTTCCCACAGCTAAGTTTTGTGGAACCAAAGAGAGATGTCAGTTCAGTTAATTGTGCAGAAGAGTCTGTCTTCCCTTTCCTTTTCTGCCCATGAATAACAGAGCAGTTAACAATATTGACATTTAAACCATCATCATTGAGCATCTGAATTAACACCTCACAGAGACAAACAGATAAGTTCACACTTTTCAAATCTACTGGGCTAAAGGTACACTTGGTTAATACTTCTGAGGCATCATAAAAGTTAACAATTTATTTTTCCTTAATAATAGCTATTACAGTGAAGAAGAAGAAGAAGAAAGCAGTTGATAAAGTATACTGTATTATTATGTATCAATATTGTCCAAGTTCAGATTAGCACAAAATTGGGTCCTTCCACCACAGGAAAACTTTTTTGTCCCTCTTTATGAGACTGTCTCTGGGGCTTTTATCACCTGTTGCTCTATATGACTACAAACAGTTCCTTTTCAAATAGCAACCAATCTAAGCAGCACTTTATACAACAGCTAACCAATAATTTGGAAGCTGGGGAACAATTTTCTTCCAGCAGCTACTTCCTCCATGGGTTTATCAGAACCACACAAACATTCAAGCAGTTACTACATACTTGTATGGCACTTAGATAACAAATCCACCTTTATAATACATCCTCACAGTCATAATTAGAAACAGCACATATATTGGATGGTAGTAAATGTTGTGGTCATCAGAACACATTTATGCAGTTCTGGGTATGCCTGCATGGCCTACAGTCAGTTTGAAAATTCAGAGCAAAGGTTGTTGCTGGGAGTAATGTAAGTACATTATAGAGGTATTACACTACAGAAATTAGCTATATGGAGAAGGGATATTAGGCATGGTGAAACATCAAGGAAGCTAGTGGAGATTTTTCCACACAGCACTATACTGTATGATATGAACACAACCTAAAAGATACAAATAAAAAAGGCATACAGTGCTAAACTTAGGCAATTTAAATAAAATACTTTCTGGCACCTTTTTTGGTTCTTTGGGGGTAACAATTTTTCCTGAGGACTTTTAATCTACCTCAAGCTGAGTACCTAAACCCACACTGTAAGGAAAACAGGTTTGCACATTACAGCTAAGTTTTCCAAATCTATGAGGGTTACCCAGCTACAGCGATCCCATCTCTTCCTTCTAAACTGTCTGCACCACAACACTCTTTGGTATTCGGGGCATTTTAGATTTTAAACTACACTAGGATAGCTAGGTCTTCTTCCTCTCTCTTAATTAATTCTGATTCTTCACCTGTTTTCCACTTCATATTCCCAGAGACATAAACTGTAAAAAATTAGCTCTTACTTGTATCTAATAACATCCTCAGTTGAGGAGCTCATATTGGAGTCATACTTGCTTAAGAGATACTGAATCCCCTTGAGACTGTCTGCCACAGATATTATCCCTTTTAATTTCCAATTCTTTTTATCACAAACCTTTCTCTATGCTACAGGACTGAGGAGATTACACAATAGGTGCTCTAAATAGAAGTGCTCCAAGATTCTTAAATCTCCGTCTCAAATTGCTTCTTAAAAGTCAGTCAACTTTGAAGAGTTTTTGTAACAGGGAAAGGTCTTAGTGAAGCAAGAATTTCCAGTTTGAGTTACCTAGCCCTTTAAATTCTGTGTACCATCCATTTATACACATAATGCTGACTGAGAACTACATTCTGCTCCTATCATTTTTTTCTCCACAGTCTTAAGTGGGGTCATCTCCCTTATCACCAGGGAATCAATGCCAGGTTACTGTGCCATCAATTTAATTGAGGGGAGGGCTGCTTAAAGCATCTCACATTTCCCATTGAACGTAATGGGATTCTGCCTCCTCCTGATCTGTGGTGGTGAAGGGACCTTCCCCAGGTGAAGGCCAGACTGCAGCCCATTCGCCCCTACCCCAAATCCCACTGCCCCTCCCTGCTCCCAAACACCGGGGGTCTCCGTTAATCCTCCCTGTCAAAGGCAGTTGTGCAGAGAGAGGGGCTTCCAAGACAAACATTGCCTCCCCCACTCAGACATTTAAATAGCATTTTGTAATTTTACCAGGCACATGTTCTCCAGGACACTATATGCATTTAAGAAAAGCTACTGTGGGAGAAAAGGAAGGAAAAAGCACCTAGCTTTCCAGAGAGAGTAAATGTGAGTAATTAGTCATTAGTAGTAGGTTTTTCTTGTTTTTTAAATACATGGTAAACAGACATCTTTTGCTCAGCAATCTTGATGACTGCCATCCTTAATGAGGTTTTGGAAGTAGGTTATGATTTCTCTGGGAAAGAGGATGAAAGAGCTCTCCTTCCCCTGTCCCTTCCTGGGTGCCAAGGTTTTTGGAAATGGCAGATTAGGCTGTGTATTGCTGCAGTCTCCTTTGTGGCAGCAGTAGAAACCAGTAAGTGCTTTTAAAAAAACAGTGAGAGCATCAGAACAGAAATATAATGGGTTTATTTGCATTACTAGGATTCTCTGGAATGTTAGGGGTTTGCAGTTGTTTTCTTTTTTTTTTTCCCTTTCCTTCAATATATGCAAACAATATTGGTAAAAAGTACAATCATTATAAGCATCCTATGCAATGACATATATTTATACATGAACACGACACACCTCTCACCCAAGACAGCAAAAATATAAACTACAGAAAGGACTCTTATTCTAGTATAAAAACAGATATTTGCTAAGAAAGCACACACAGAAAAATCTATACAGTATTTCTGATACCTAATACGGCTAAAATAACTTCTATCACGACCAATCTTCTCTCTTCAATGACAAAACACAAGCTAAATTCAAAAAGCACACTTCAAAACATTGCCTGCTAGCCCCTGAGAATTGAACACAGATAATCTTTCTTTCAGGTGCAGCACATTATCTGATCAACACAACACAAACTGATTTCCATAAGAAATTCTAGCCTAATCATGCAACCTTCGTGTTAATTTAAAAATAGTCCTTGATTTTGAAATAAAGTTGAAAGTATAGTGTCAGAACAAAGTGAAAGAGTTATCATTAGCCTTCAAATGTGACAAATAAGAAAGACACAAACAAGTGTCAGGATAATTAAAAAGGCATTGTTCGCTTTTTAGAAGAAAAAAATGAATTGCACTAGAAATATTAAGCTAACAAAGAAAGAGCAAATATGAGTAGATAAAATGACAGTTATCTGCAAAATTCATAAATGTGTCTTTTGTATAACCGTAATGATCATATTTTATGCTGTCATTTTACATTTAATTGCTCACCCTGGTACTTTACTTCATAGAAGCCATCAGTACCCCACAGAGCCAGATGCTGAATTGCAAAAAAACATACTGTGACCACAGACTTATAGGAAAGTAAGTTTGCTGAGCTGTGGTGTATGACAAGTTAATTTTTGCAATTATACTTTTTCCAAGAATAAATGAAACTGCAGGTCATTACTATTCTATATCATTAAAAAGAGGCAGAAAATGTTCTTGATCATAAAGGCCTCAAACTCATTTTATCATTACTTTGACATATGAAAGCAACTTTACAAGCTGCTTTTCCTCAATGTGACTTAATGAAATAAGCACCACCTCAGCTGAAATATGTAAACATCTTGATACATTAAGAAGCATATAACTAGACGATATTGTTATTATTACACAATGCTAACCCATCATATGTCTAGCAGGAAAGAAATGTTAAATGGGCTGCGCTTACTCACAGCTGTTAACTCTGCTGTATTACACTACATATCAAAGTACTGAAGGGACACAGTTATTCAATTGTCATGAAGACCAAAATTGTCCCCTGTTCATTTCTCTTCCTAGGAGATATTAAATGTTAGAAATGTTTTTAAAAATAATTAAGCATGAGTAATGTCCATCACTGTCAAGTTGTCTGTGCAATCAAACAGCAAGAAAGCAGACTTCATTACAAAACATGTAATGTCTGCTTTCTGTATCTGTGCTTTTTCTGAAGAAAGACTTACTAAGAACTTGAAAGATGGGAGGTTCTTTGCATTTCAAAATATTTACTGTACATGGAGAACTCAAAAATTTTCAGAGCTTTCTTTCTCATAAAATGCCTTTTCATTTTCTGCACAATTGCTTTACTTTCCCATCACCAATGCAAACTATTACACTGAAGTGAGGAGAAGAAGAAATTCTGCTTTCCAGATGAATATATTTACTAAGACAAAAGAATGAGAAGAAAATGTTTCTATTGTCATTGCATCTGTTTGCAATAAACGTCAAGAACGTTTTAAAAAATTGACTACAGAGATGACAAAAGACATCAGGTTGACAGGCAAAGAGTTGGAAGTCCTCAGTTCACCCACTGAACAAGTAAAGACACAGACCCCCAAGCCAAAACACACCCTGGTTTTTCAGAATCTTCTCTGCCAATCCATCCAATTCTTACTACTGAGTAAGCCAAATATATCCTCTATTAGCATACCCTTTATTATATCTCCTAAATTAAGAATGATTAGTTATTTCAGTTTTCTCTTCTGAGGATAAGAGAGCAGGGACCAGTAGACAGGAAATGGAAGAAATTGTCCAATAAATCCTGTGACTGAGATTTTCAAATCCATGGAATTAACTAGAAACGAAATAGATTTCTTAAAACAGTCTGCATGTTACTTCATACTCTGTTCTTGTCCTAGTGCTTCCCTTCTGAACAAGAACCTCAACTATTCTGAAATTATTTATAAATGTTAGAGGTTGATAATTTGGAATACCTCTCCCTCATTCTTCACTTGATCTCCTTGCATGGCAGCCATGGATCCCTAAGCATGAGATTGTCTCTATTCATATACAGGTTCTGCAACAGCAGCTTCACAGTGTTCTCATAAACACACAACGAGCATCTAAAAACACTTGCTATCAAAAAAAATTACCACAAACATTGAACATAGTTGTGTTTTCTCTTGTTTAGGTTACTAAGAATTTACTTTTTCAAGCAGATGTTTTTGTCAGGAAGAAGAAATTAGAATTACAGAGAAAAAGATGTATGGTTGGAACTGCATACCATTGCATGCAAGTCTTCCATAGAAATGAAACACTATCCAATTAATTCTATGTAGCTGCAAAATAGGAGGAGGTTGTCTGTAGACAGACAGGGAACCAAGCAGCTTTTAAAATCTCAAGCAACACAATTTTAATCTCAATGTTTGCAAATCCTATTTGCAAACAAATCATTGCTAAGGAGATAAAACTTTACTATTGTGAATAAAAGAATAATATTAAAATATATTCATAGCACTTAGTAAGAATATACGTCTTGTCCTGGACTACCAATTACTTTGCTGAAAATTTATATATGCAGCATGGAACCTCTTTTTCCAATTTTTTTTAAAGTCATGCCTATTTACAGGACAGGAATAATAATCTTTCCCATAAGTAGAGAAAAAAATTAGGAAACAGGCACTCAGCTATTTTTAATCCAACAATCTTTACCAGAACTCCTGTTACAATCAATTTGACACATGACAATTACACCTAAAGAATAAAACACGAGAAAGCAGAAGACTGCAGCTAACTAACCACCAGCAGCTTAGCACCTGTGTAATGCAGCGGCAACGAAAGGCAACACGTGTTCCCCTTCTGCTAGGAAGGCTGCATTTAGGAAAATGGCAAGAACCTGAAGCAGTTGTTGTGAGGTTACTTACATAAGCAAAGACACAGTAAAATAATCTCCTCTGTGTGGGCAAACCTCTGTAAACCTGTGAGAGTTAGAAGAGCTCAATACAGAGACATGGGATTACCTAAGCAGAACGGTTCACAGAGTCAGGGCTTAACACCAGGACTAAAACCTACCTAGTATCTCTCCCCCTCTTTCACTGTCAGCTTTCATCTGTATTCATTATTTTCAGTGTAAAACTGGTTTTGCACACCTCACAATATACAGACATTTTATTATATGCATGACTAGAAGAAAAAAAAAAAAGAGTATTATCCTACAAGAGACTGCTTGGGCTTTTTTTCTGAACCCTTTCCAACTCCCTTTCACATTCAAACCAAAGGTAACAATTTTTGACAACTAACAAGCAAATTTAAAATAAAATATTGTTAAATCTCTTGTTCAAAAAACAACATTAAAGCCATGATACTGCAGTTCAATACATTATTAGAAAAAAAAATTAAAGCACTTGTTAAAAAAGAATAATGTAATAAAGTAAACACAAAAAAATGCAGATGCTCTTTAACTGTCAAATATGGATTTTTCATAGCTCGTACACAATTTACTGTCACAGGCACTTTTGTGCTACGGAAGTATTAGTACAGCTATTAACTATTAAATTCTTTAGCTTACACTATGTTTTAGGACAGGGATTTAAATAATTTACTTCTACATTCTACTGTTTAAATTTTGCTGCTAGGAATTCATGAAACGAAGTTGGAGAAGAAACACATGACGCTTGTTGATAGTGATATAAGACAGGATTATTATAAAAACCAATTATATCTTTTCATTCTCTTTTGCTTAATTAAAGCAAGAAGAATCACTATCTTTCTCAGCAGTAATCATGTGGAAGCTGTATAGCACAGATACAGTAATTAACTTAACCTTATCACTTAACTCTATTGGGTCATTCAAGTGAGCCACAGTATCAGAGCTCAGAATCAATGCTGTAACGCCAACATCTTCGAGCAGTTCAGAGATTGAATAATGCCATCTGTAAATGGACAGTCTTTGTTCCTGCTTAGCTATGCTGGATAAATGTTCCTGCTCATAACTTTAATATGGCAGCTTAACCATTTAATCATTGTACATTAATACATTATCAATATTGTGAACATGTAAGTACAAAATTACTTGTCAAAGTAACCAGATATTACCGATTTTTGTGCATAAATATGATACGTGTGGGATTTTGCCTTAATTATATATTTTCATGAAAGAAGATATAGCCCACATTTTTTCTTCATTTCAGAGAGATTGAAAAGAAGGATCATTTCTAAATGTAAACTTATTTTTCCTTCATCTAAAGCAGATTTTTAAAATGAAAAGGAATGTTCTGTATTTGCTTTGTTAAATTAACCAAGTGTGCAAAAGTTTAGTGCATTCTAGCTATACAGGGGATACTTGGGCATCTGGGGAATTTTCATAACTGAAGACTTGTGCTGTATCACAACAAATTAAGCGTAATTAAACACTCTGTTCAGTGTCTATTGTTAATTGCAGCAGCTAATTTGATGCTTAGTGTTACGTTCCGAACTATTTCCATGCATGCAGAATTCTCCAGTTAAGACTGCTTGCTTATAGTACTAAATTTATTTTTTTTCACTCTCATTTGACACATTTTAGCTCATTTATTACTTTTATTAAATGATCAGAAATTCCCTTGCCAACACAGTACTTTGAGGTCCTTCACTTTCACCAAGTCAGACACTAAATCATAGGGGACAATTATCAGCAAATGCTCTCCGACAGGCCCTAAGCCTGCTGAGGTAATGCAGCTGACAAACTTTGATGCGCCATGCCCGTGCACATTATGTTCACGTAGTGTGTACATCTGGGCACCCTTTATGGCGATGCAGCAAACAGCCAATCATTTATTCCACTCTAATTAGCACACATGTAAATCCTCACCAATCAAGCCACTCACAGGGTTACCGTTGTGGCAGGCATACAGCAAGCTGGCAGGACATGGGAAGAAAGTACAAGAAGCAACTATTGGGTTTGATTTGAACCTGCCGTCACGCCACGGCAGGTCCCCCCAGTCCTGACTGTAACCAGCTCTTCCCTTCACAACCCATCATTGAGCTACACGCGAAAAAGGTCATCGGGCAGACTGCCGACCGGCCAAGATGCTTTGATTCTTTACAGGCTCTGGGAGCACACCTGAAGCGACACGCGTCTCCGATAGCTTACAGCGCAATAGCTGTCGCAGGCAAAAGTCAGGCGTAGCTTTAAAGCATGCAGCACAGCATGGAGTACACGTTACCTCAAAGAAGCACTGTCCACCTCAATATTTTAGACCCCGTTATGTCGCCAGGAAACTATCTGCCAGGTGTCAGCATTCCTTTTCTTCCTCACAAGCCCAGATGCCTCTGCGGTAACTCTTTTATTTTGAAATAAATAGCAAACGCCTTCAAAAGGACAGATTCAGGCATTCAGAAAAACTACTGACGCTGGTTTATATGATGCAACTCCAAAGAATACAGTGTGCTTTGAAATACCTAAAGTGGTTAGCTCCCATTTCCTAAAATTGAATCAAGTCAGTATGTAACACCCTACAGTGCTATTCATTACTAAATTACAAAATGCTCTATTTCAGAACAGCTTTAAAATGTGCACGCATATTGTCAGGGATACGACAGTTAGCCTAATAAAAGTATTCCTCAAAACAGAGAATATTGCTTTTTAGAACAAAAATCTACTCAAATCTTGTACCTTCGTGCTTTCAGTGCTTACTGCAAGAAAAAGAAAAAAAAAAGAAGTAAAACTGCATTTAGCAGTAGGATTTAGTTACACTTATTTCCATTTTTACTCAGTAGACTTAAAGGATGGAAAGACACATCCACTGAAAGCATCTTCAAACTTATCACCATTTATCTTTATCTACATCTAATTAAACATGTTTATAAATTGATTTGTTATATTATACAAATTAATGAAGAAACTAGCTATGAGAAGTTTGGCCTTCGGTCATTTTTCAAACACCTTGTCAATAAAACATCACTAGAAATAATTATTCTTGTAAATTTATATGGACAACCAGAACAGAGGGATAGAAAGAAAAACTAAATTGTGGTGGTTAAACTGGAGCAAAGACAGTAGGATAAGAAAAATCTGCTCAAGAATTAATTAATGAATTATAAGCTCAAGAATTTTTAATGAAATTTTACAAAAGGAAATTTAAAATGAAATTATGTTCTCTCAGTAACACAAAACCAGGAAAACAACACAGTGAGTACTATATGCCTTCCAAAAACCAAGGAAGCAAGCAAGCAAGCATATTTAGCATATTTATCTCAGCTTCCATGAACAGAAAAATATTGGGGCTGGAGGAAAGACATTTCTTCCTGACACTATGGATGCTTTCACTGTTGATGCTGCCTCTCCAGTTAGTTTCCCCTTGCTACAGAGCTACCACCAAGGGGGAAAGCTGGTTGTAGCTCTCAGCCTGGATACAAGCAGCCAAGTAGGACAGTCTCTCCCAGTTTAGCAAGAAATCACTATCTATTTGATCTTAAGGAGTCCTTACAAGGAGAGGGGAAATCACCTTACCAGTTTTACGGCTTATGAATCCACTCCTGGGATATCTGAAAATTAAACACTGAAATTAAACGCTCTTATTCTGAATTTACTTCCAAATGAATTGGAACATTAACATTTGGGTGACAGCTGAATGCTCATGGCTTTGTCAAGCCTGAGGTCAGGAAGGGTGACCAGTGCGAAGTCCCCACAAGGGACAAGGGAGTGACCCAGGGTCATACAAAACACAACTCTCCTTTCCAGACCCTGAGGTGACATGCTCTATGGCCAAAAGATCAACCAAGCATAAGATATCAACCAAGCACTGCTCCTGCAGGGATCACACCCTCACACCATGGCTGAGGAAGGTTCTGGAGCTGCTGATGGTGTCCAGCCATCACACAAAGCACGCTTGCCCCAGTAGCCACTCAACCCCCAGCCAGCATCAACCACTGCCCTGCCTCCCACACTGCTGTCAGACTTTTAGCACATGGCTACAGAGGGTGGAGAGATGACTATGAATACCCCCTTCCCAATAAGTGATATTTTCGTGATTCTTACCTAAATACACACCTCTATCAGAAGGCTTCCAGTGAAAAATGGCAGGATATTGTTGGCACCACAAACCCAAACACATAAGGTCAAAGCCATGCCTGCAGGTATGCAGGAGGCAGCACCCTCTCCCCTCAGGCTCCTGCCAGCCGACCCCTGATTCATATCCCAGGCTGGCCTGGGGAGCAGCAGAGGGAACCATGCCCCCTGTTAAGCCCCAGTGGGCAGGGATGCTCCCAGCACCAGACTGGCTCCCCCCAGGCTGGCCAGCACGGTAGAGGCAGCAACCCCATGAGCCATGTTCAGATGGAGGCACCTAAACTGCCCATAACAACAGCCTCCAGGAATGGGGTAAGGCAAAGGAAGAGTGAAATAAGGTCCTGTGGTGATCAACAGCTGAGCATCACACTGCTCCATACAGCAAGAAACATCAGCTGCTGCCTCCTGGGCCTGGATAAAGTCACCACAAAGCAGGGACTGCACTGCCCAGAGCGCCCAAGGGGAAGGTGGTAACTACAGCACATTCCTTCAAGCAAAGAGAAAGGCCATAGACAGACAGACCACCTATACCAGCAACTTGGCAATTCTATACAGATAAATGAAAAAATACATAATGATCTTATATTCTCCCTTTCAGATGTGTCTATCATTTTTTTAAAATGCTTGACGCAAGATAGGTTTTTTCCTTTCTTTATACCAGAATGAAAGAATATTGTTTATGTACAATGTGAAACACAAATGTGAAACACAAATGCTTATAAACTGCTCGAAGCTCATTAAGCATCCCTTTTGATCTGTTAATAAATAGAGCAATACATTAAGTAATCTAATACTAAAAAAACTTCCTGTGCTTTTTAATCTGCATATGGTTCTGCTTCTAGATAAACAAAAGTTTATAGGCAGTTATATTTTCCTTTCATTATGTGTCATTTAATTGGAAAACTAAAATATCTCAGTAGTTTCATTCTGCTTTCTGAACTGCAGCTGCTCTACATCTTCCAGCTATACTGAAAATGTTTAGAAGTTATATGTCAGGAGTTTTTAACAAGTTTTAGCTACAAAATCCACTTGTTTCACTTCATTACATATTGGTAGACGGTCATCAGTTCTCTGACAGCACAGTAAGAAAAACGAAACAGTGGTTGCATCATCATCATCATTTTCTCCAAATTCGACAGCCACAACAGAACAGGCAGCAATGCCCCTATGCCATCTGCACGTCACTTCAACTGCTCCGCTGTCAGCAAGCTGGGCAGCCCACGACAGTAGTTGGGTCAACATGATTGCCCTGCAGCCTTTGAGAACCTGACCCTTTTGTCACATGTAAGTCAAAGAGCATTATTCTAGCAGTATGCATGGCTCTAGCAGGGCCACACACTCAAAACACCATCCCAGCCACCTTAAGGAAGTATAGAATAGATATAGGAAACCATCCGGAATGACAGATGATCCCGAGAGCATGAAAAAAGTAAATGTAATACGGCAGACCTCCGTTTTCTTTAGGGGGAAAAAGTCCTCAGTGAGGATTAATAAAAATTATGAAGGGAACTGACGCAATCACTGTAGGTGGCTATCTCAGCTCATCTCAAATGCAAAGGCAAGGAAAGCTCACCGTAAGCTATAAAAGGCAAAGGCAATCAGGCAAGAAGGGCAAATATGTAGGAACTCTAATTAATGAACAATAAATGCATAAAATAAACTGCCAAAAGATGAAATCAAAGCAGGTAGCTTTTTTTTTTTTTAATGAGACAATACACTGGTCCACAATTAACTTTTAGGAACAATTTAATTATGACAGTGGATAGCATTTAAATTTTTTTCTCTGTTTCCTATGGGAAATTGTAGAGTAGCTTGTTAAAGTAACAAAAATACATATTTTTTTTTCTCTTTAAACATGCTTCCATCAATTTAATCGCATAAAAGACTGATATGTTGTGTAAATTCTTGCCTGTTGAACTTATGTGAACCAAGACATACTACTTAGCAGGCACAGCACTGCAACAACAGTGCCCAGAGAGATCTTATCTAAGTCTACAGGATCTGCCTGTTTAAATTAAAGGAAAATTCAGTGGTTTATGATGTCTAGTGAGTACAAAATTTTGTGATGGTAATTACATTTTCTGTACTAAATTCTACCCATCATTTCCCCTAGACAGCATTTGATATGTTTCCTGGAATGCATGACAGCATTTTAGTATTCTGTAGAACAACTGGAGTCCATCTACCCAAAATATAAAAATAAATCCAACTATGATCTAAAATTCCCAATAAGTAAAAAGATCCTAATGTAAATTTATGTTTTAAAATTCTGCAATAGAAAATTCATTTATTTGAAATTAAAAAAATTTTTTAAAAGTTTCATCTCTGTATAATACTTTTTGTAAATTTGAGATTATTTAAGGTGAAACATCTCATATTATATAAATTATATAAACTGTTTCACCATACACATACCCCAGGTGTTTTACCTGCCAAAATTAAGCCCATGGCTTAGCCTAAATCATTCATTGACAGGAGACAGCAGATGCAAGAAAAGTATTTGCAAACAGAGCAAAGCATATGGCAAACAGCCCATGTAGGCCATCTAGTACAAAAGGAGAGTGGCTATTCCAGAGAATGTGAGTAAAGGACTCAGAGATTGCTTTACATAAAGCCATGTTAGCTATTTATGAAGAAAAAAAATTCTATTCATCACTCTCAGGACTAGTAGTAGTATGTAGTCAAGCTAACATCCTCTCCCTGGATCCCCACGGCTCGATCTAATTCTTCCGCACTTACGCTCACTGTTGGATAATGGCTAAAGAGAACGTGGGTGGTTATCTTAGAGGATCTTAACACTACCTTTGCTCCCAAACATACACATTCCAGTTAAGACACTGGATGCCTGGCAGAACTCTCTCATGCCACATGTCTTTTTTCAGTGGCTAAATACAAAAATGACAAGGAATGACAGTCAAAGGCTTGACATGCTCATGTACCTTGGACTACAGACTCATCCCTCCCCCTGCCTTTTTTCTTTCTTTCTTTCTTTCTTTCTTTCTTTCTTTCTTTCTTTCTTTCTTTTTTTTAAATCTGTCACCCCTACTATTCCTGTTTTCAACCATTCATGTAATTTCATTCTGTTATGGCCCTCTCCTTATTTACAGGGCCTGTAGGCATTAATTTTATTTAATATACTATATGCTTGACACTCCACATGGTGTTAATGAGTTGCCAGCTGCCTGTTGTGATACACGAAGTAACCGTAAACCCAGTGTCGCCTTTACTCCTGCACTGGTTCGGTTTTCTATTGTGACACATAAATGTCAACTGGTATGATCAGAAGTAAACAGTCATGACAGACAGGAAAAAAGGAGCTGACAGTTGAAGGTGATGATATCCATTAGGCTTCTTCAGCTGCCACCTCCTGGGGAGACTGCTGAAGGATTTGAAATGTGGTGCAGAGCTCCTGGCTAACGTGGCTCTATGACAAAGAATATGCTTACCTTCAAAATACCTGGCCTACCACCTAACCATCTGGCTTATTATCATTCAGATAAATCCACTTATATGCAGAGGAAAGAGAAAGCCATGATGGAACACCAGAAGTGCATAAAAAGGGCAGAAACATTAGTCAATCAGCCCGATGATTCCTGAACAGTTGTTAAGGGAACATGTCATTGCCTTGCTCACTTAACCATGGACATAAAAGAAAAGGGCTTCCCAAAAAGACAGAGTTTAAGATTTCAATTAAATTAAGCTGAATCTTAAGATGTCCATCAAGAGTAGTTAGAAAGATTATATCCAAGTCAATCTTTATTCTCATTTCACTCTTTGTGATAGTAGATTAAACACTTCATTTTGTCGAAGAGAGAACTTTTACCTGATAAATGCAGAAGTAAGAAAAATCACTTAGGTTAAATACCAAGCCAGTTTTCTCACCAGAACTCGCTCTACTCGACTTTAAGTTGTGTAAACCAACCAAAGCCTTTATTTGATGTGAGACGATGATTGAGGAAATCCGAGACCTCCCAGTGAGTATAAACCCCAGCAGACACCAATGCCTTTGCTCTTTCTCCCCCACACCTCTCTGACACATTCACAAAGATGTCAGGGCAGAATGCAATCCTCAGATGGCACATGTACCTCTAGGCTGCTGCAATTTATGCCAGGGCTAACATAGCTCAACCCAGAAAATTAGAGTTGTAACTGCTTCCATGATCTCCTCCTTCCATCCCCCAACACCAAGAGCAGTATTTTTCCTTATAAGCAGCTCAGGTAATTGCCTTTATTATATACAATATTCATTCCTTAGATTTCCATCACCAATAGAGCTATTATAAATTATTTTAGCTGTACTCTTCATGCTTTTATCCCAGTATTGATTTTATTTTTAATGTAAACTTTTAAATTATAGTGCCAGAGAAACAACTACTTATATAGCAACAAAGGCTAAATTAGCAAGACCTCAGAGAAAAAGTGCTGCAAATATTTGATATGAAACATTAAAAGCTAATGTTATTTTATGTAATACTAAAATGTAAAAAAATGCAAATGTAAATGTAGTTCCACCTTCTAGTGTACGGCAATAATAAAGTATTAGATTCAAGCTTCATAATTAACTTAATCAGATGGAGTTTTCTTTAATTCCCTAATTCCTTTCCTTCAGCCTGAAGAATACAGTCATGAAAAACACCAGCAGATACTACTGGAATTGTCTCCGGTTGCTTATGTTACAGTAAAGGATATAATACTTTGCAGTATGTCTAGTATTCAGCCATTGCAGTATCTTAGATGTATAGGCACACATGCCCACATTTGCTAAGGAAATGTCTTCCTCTGCCTCTGACACAGGGACTTAGGGAACACCTCCTTTATACTGCTTTATACAGAATTTAAAGGCGAGCTTCCTCTGGTCTCTTTACACATATGCACACATAAATACTGTATGCAGAATCTCAGCATTTGGAATTAGTTGGAAGCAATTCAAGTAAAAAATAAACCTTTTATACCAGGGAATTGCAGCAATAAGTTAAATTGTAATTTTTGTCAACAAGTCCATTTTAACTCTATTGATTCAAACAAGGTGATGCGATGCACTGATTTGAATCTTATACACAGAAATGATATTGCATTAATTGAAAAGTAATTGGATTCACCCCACTTTATAACAGATTCCTTTACATTATCGAAGTTTTAATCTCAGATGAGTTTTGCAAAATTCAAAAAACCTAAAAATCACTGATTTGTATCTTAATTCAGATGTGTGAAATATTTCAAGGTGAGGAATTTCAAAACAGCAGACTACGCAGACTGCAATGCAAACATGAAACAAAAGTAAAAATGCTAGCATTTTCTTTCCATATATTGTAGTAAATTAATTGTTGGTTTTGGTAACGTAGCTTATTAGTTTTGCATAATTTAAGTTTTAATTTATCGTTTAATTTTTAATTAAGTAGTCTCTTTCATGATGAGCTTTCTGCTCGCATTTTAGTTAGATGCTAAACATGCAATGCATAAAAGCAATGGCAAGACTGTAATATTTAGTTCATATGATTTCTCTGTGATTTCAGACATGAAAGCAACCAGTTTTTCAGAGTATAAAATAACAGCAATTGTAAAATGTCATATAAATTTTAAATAATTAAAGACCTCTGAAAATATCTGAAAAACTAGTGAGGCAATTATACAGAGAAGAAGAGCCATATACTTAGCCATATACTTTTCTTTTTATAGATTTTGCTATGGGTTTTTTCATTTGGTGGTTTGACTTTGTTTTGGGTTGGGATTTTGTTTGGGGGGAGGGAGGTGTTTCCCTCCACAAATCCTACAATTTTGCTAGAGCTATAACACTGGATTTCGCAGGTCTAACTCCCTATCGAACATGACGAATTATGCAATTCCAAATATAGAGAAACAGTCTAAGCCCTGAGAAAGGGGTACATTTATTTTTGCACATAAATAAAAAATTTAAGAAAAAAACTATTTAAAACTGTAAAAAATAAAATTCGGTAGGAATTGCAATTTTGTATGAAACTAACCTGACTGTTTAACTATGGGTATTAAAAAAATAAAAAATTAGGAAAAAGTCTTGCTTATCATAGACTACTGACTGCTTACTGGAAAATTCACTTAATTACAGCATTGCAAACTTCATGGACATGACTTTGTTAAATGTTATTGGTTAGGTTTTCTTAATATTTATTGAAGGCGGGGAAAACAAACCAAAAAAACCCTTGTTTTAAGAACATATCTGTCAATTCAACTGAATTTGTCAGGCCCACAAAAGCCTGCCTTCGAGTTGCAGGAAGGTTGGCATCAATATACCTGAGACGACTAACAACAAAACCCAAAACTAACCTAACTTCATATGCTTTTTGCAGACATAAACATAAATACATAAATACAAGGGCAACATCAAGCAGCAGGTTTTTATACCAGAACTTTTTTAGTTACCAGTAAGACCTCTAAATTTAACTCCAAGTAGTAACATCTGTAGTGTCCAGAAAGCATTCCCAGACAGAAAAGTACCATTCCACTGAGCAAAAGACATAAAAATACACCTATACATACACATATATACACTTTTCCTAAATT
This sequence comes from Manacus vitellinus, assembly GCF_001715985.3. Lineage (NCBI taxonomy): Eukaryota > Metazoa > Chordata > Aves > Passeriformes > Pipridae > Manacus > Manacus vitellinus. The sequence goes on along the minus strand of NW_021939256.1, from coordinate 334,881 downwards.
AAAGGGGAGCAGCTGACTATTCCAGTTCTGGAAGATTCTATGACTCTGTGGTTGAGGGAAGGTTGAGTAACCCCCACATTTTAAGTCTCTAAACCTTGCAGCTTATTTTACAAATGAGTACATACTATCTGGATGAACTGCTGTGAAATTAAACCTTGGAAAAGAAGAATGCCTAGGATCCACTATATAAATTTCAGTTTCCCTATTTCCTCAGAAGTTGTTAACTTTTGAGAGCGTTCCTGACAGGAGGTCAAGATCTCCCAGCAGCACCATTGCTGCCAGGCTCCTGGTTCAGTGGCACAGTGGAGTGGTGGCCCTGGAGGCTGCAAACTCAGATAAACTTCCTCAAGCAAGATGCCATGAAGTCCCAGAAAACTTGCCAGGTGTAAAGGCAGGAAACAAGTCAGAAGTTTGCACTTCCTTAGAATGTTTCATGCTGGGCAAGTCCACATTCTTTAAAGAAAATGTTGATAAAATAATTTTTAACAGCTTACTTGTTGCTCAGCCAGGTTTCTGGAGGAAATGAGGGGTAATGAAACCTTGCCCGGAGATCCCAGCCTAGAAGCTGGCCTGCCTTAGGGTTGGAGTTGCTCTATGTGAACTGGGCAATAGTCTGTTCTTTTAAACCTGACTACAGGGATCAGTTTCATGATCTGAAATAATGAAGCATCCAGTGGCTGACCCCGAGGTGCACAGTAAAAGTCTGTCAGGGGAGATACACATAAAGATGGGCTATGCACGACTTAACAGTAGACTACAGTTTGTGTTTGCTCCTGCTCAACAGGAAGCAGAGGAGGAAGCCCTGTTTTTACAGACCTCTGCACTGTTACAATAGTTTTCTCTGCAGCTACAAATAAACGTGCATGGCAGAGCAAGAAACTACCAAAATACTGAAGTTTAGATTAATCACACTGGTTCCTCTGCTTTACTGGGACTTTGACATTGTCTTGGAACATTTTGGCTGTGTTGTGGACTTTTAAACACAAAGCTAAACTATAAAGGCTATGGTCAGCCAAAAAAAAAATAAGTTCTGAGAATGTTAGTTCTCTCAAGTCTGGCTAGCTTCCTATTTAAGCCAAGTGTTTTGAAGAAATTCAGAAGGGCTACTGAAGCTTTCTATATTATTTTAAGACTTTTTTTGCATGAGGTTGAGATAAAGCCTGTGGAAATCCTAATGGAAACTCCCAAACCCACCTTTAAAGCAATCAGATGACAATAAGAAGTAGGAGCTATAGAAGACTCAGGGTGAGACCCAGTGGTATCACTTCACTTACGGTCAATTAAACTTTCCGACAGGAAGACCTGCAGCTTTCACTGCAGGAAATGGTCACTTATTAAGGGGGTTACAACAGCTTTCTTTTCTAGAGACAAAAACATGAATTGTAGTATTGATGAACTATCCAGTAGTTTCCCATCAACTATAGCACTGCAAAAAGAAATAAAACTTACTGAGCAGTTCAACAAAGCTTTTCTTTCCCTAAAGTGCAGAAACATAGCACATCTTCTCTGCACCTTCAAAATCTGAATAACTGGGTCACTTGTCCTGTGTGAGTAACCTATTTTATTGTCATATTTATAAAAACAAACAATTATACTTAATAATCGTTCATGCTGCTTGACTTACTAATCTTATCAGATAACAGAGTGTGCTTCAGCAATATAAAAGAACCACGACAAAAATTTATCATCTACCCTTCAGCTGTATACAAAAAAAGTATTGGAGAGAATGATGATAAAATTCACACATACCTCCCAATACTGGAGTCAGGAAGGAAGGTACAGAAGTGATTCTTGTTTCCCCACCCATAGACACGAGTAGCAGCAGCCTCTGTCACTACAGGATCCATCAGAGGGCTATACAGGCAGATCAGTATTTGAGTGCTGGTGACAAGGAGCCACTAAAACAGGGAAGGTGATGCACTTGTGGTAGAAACTATTATCTTCCATTACTCAACACTGAACATCCATTTTGAAGCAAAATTATGGTAATTTTGAGTAACAGCACTGCTGATGCTGCAGTCTACATTACGCCAAATATGTAGTTGCAACACAAATGCCACGTTTAAAGCTGGCACTCTGGTTTGCCTGAACGTGCTGATGACCCAGAAAACACTATGAGGTTGTAAGAGCTGGCAAACCAAGCCCAAAAGAAAACTGGAATTCTACAAACAGTGGTGTTAGCAAATTCTGTCTTCTCATGATATTATGTCTCAAGAGTTATTCAATCCCCAGCTGAAGCTTCCATTGTACAAAGCGTTCCTTTTGCAGTGAGGATCGGCAAACATGACCAACACACACATACATACACAAACTGGAGCCTTTTTTTCCATCAGGGCACTTACCAGGTCTTTTTTTTTAAACTCACCAGACACCTATCTCCAGAAAACTTTCAGGAACAGAGGCCACAACCTAAAGTACTATAATAAGGTGTAAATCATGCCTCAAAGACAGATCGATCAAAGTAGGGGAAGGTAGTAGGCTGTTCATCCCTTGAGGATTTAAGACATTACCTTCAAATGAAAAAAAATAAGCATTTTAAAATTTCGTTTTCTTTTCACCTAAGGCCCTAGCAAACAGTATAAATTTTGAGCAGCCATATCTATTTTTCAGTTGCTAAACTGGCAAATGTTTCTGGGCATTGCCATATTTCACAAACCGTAAGGGGTTTTCTGTTGTAGTTTTGGGCCCAGTGAGATTCAGAAAGTACAAAAGGGCACATAAGATGCTGTACATTTTATACCCAGTAAACTCTGATCTGCGATTGATTTATACAGTGTGCTAAGTCTTTATTTCTTTTCCTTTAGCTTGGCAACATAATTTCACTTTGATGGTCAGCCTTTCAATTAATCAAAGTGGACACAGCATTTGCAGCTTCTTTTGAAGTCAAAAAGAATTGTGTGCTCAGGACCTCTTAAAATGAGACCACTTATTTAGGTACTTAAAGATGGCTGTCAACACCTAACTCCAGTCTCCTAAGTTTGAAATTGCTGACTTTAGTAATTTGCCCAAGGAAAGTCAACCCGGGGCAGAGAAAGACTACATGAAATCTTACCTCTCATGACCAAAAAGTCCTAGGCTCTTAGTTATATGTGCAGACAAATCTCTTTCTTGACTGGTTTGCCAGTACTGAAACACATTCAAGTGTGCAGCAGTAGACCGTTTCTAATACACTGGTTTGGTCAGAACTGTTTTCTAGGGGGATCTTATGTCCAACTGCAATTACGTGATAATGGAATCCAGACATGAATTTATAGAAATCAGAAGAACACAGCAAACTTATAAGGCATTTCTCTGTGTCTCACTGCTCAGATGAATTGCATCCAGGTCTGCTGAGCACCGGCTGTACTGTGCTTCATTTCGACACCCAGAGGTAGATAGCCTGATACAGGAAGCACTGGCTGACATTGCAGCCCAAGCCAGCAGTGCTCCTCCTTTGTGGCACAAAGTGTTAACACATTCACAAGAACTCTCCTCATAAACTAAGAAGTGCTAGAGCACTTTAATAAAGACTAGAAAAAAAGAATTAGCATCAGGGTGGAGTTGATACATATTCCAGTCCCATGACTTTTTTCCTTCAGTTATGTGTCAAACAGCTTGTCTGCACTGACATGCCAGTGTAGCTGGCACAGATGACAGGAGATGACGTGCTACATGAAGGAAACCACAGAAGTTCACATGGGGGCCCGTAGCAGGCTGGTACCCTGGTCGTTAGGCCATAGCAGAGCCCACAGTACCAGATTACAGCGGCAGCCGCTACCTGCCCTTGTTAAATCAAAGCTAGCAGAGGCATGCCTGAACAAATGCTTTGCTTTGCTCCACAGACCTTTTACAAGACGTACATGAACTACAAAGGTCCAGGAAGGAGTTATTGTGCTAGGAACAGTGAAATGGATTTTACTTCATAACTTGCAAGTCATCACAAAAAGCCACAAGCACTTTTCACTTCTGTTTAGAAAATGCATCTTGCTACTTCACTTGTAACACATAATATATTATACCAGAGTATGGCCGGTAAAATACTTGCTTTGTAAAGTTTTTAGTGTGTACTGATTTCAAATACTCCTTTCTCCATTAGAGACAGATTTCAAAATAAACTCGGTATTTAGATAACTGCAAGCATACTCCGCTGTCCATCTAATGTTAATCTACCTTTCCTGCAGTAAAGTATTTTGCACTTCATATATATTACGAAACATCTCTCCATCCCAATATTTTGGAATACCCCTACCAATTCCACTGGTACACCAGATTCTTATACCTATTGTCCTTAATAGAAACAATGGAAAATAAAAATCCCTCAACAATTTTCGAAATGAGGAGAGAAGGAAGCAACTCAGGAAATACAGAAATGGCAGCACCTACCCACACCAGAATAAAATCTCGATAACGCTTTGCTTCAGTGTCACAGGAGGAGATGTAACCAAAAGTTTTCATAGCTGGCTTATGTCTCCATCTCCAAATGTAATACTGTTACATTCGGGTATTTTCAAAACCTGCTGATATCTAGTTTTTAGTTTAGACTTCATATTTTGAGTTTGGGGTTTATTATTTTTAAAAGTTTAACTGCATCACTAAGAACATTACATTTCATATGCTGAATTCTGCTTAAAATACTCAGTTCATCTCCCTGTCAGGTCTCAACTTTTGCAACAGCAACCACACAGTAAATCTTCACAATAAACTGGGATTTACAGGTTACTACTGGTTGACAGTTGAAGTTAAAAAAAATTTATATCTACACTACTCACTGCATGAGCAAACAGACAAAACGTAAAATAAGAATCTCTAAGATAAGTGATCCATCAGCTACAACATTTAAAAGAAAGAGATGTCAACCAGTCCATGGTATAAAATTCTTAAAATTAGGAAACTGCAATTTTTAAAACGGAAATTTGTGAAATGCAGATAGCAGTAAATTGAAGAATCTGTTCAATGTAACACCATTGCCCATGATAGCAGCTAGCCTACCACTCAGAGGTTTATCAGGGGAGAGAAATGACAATGTTTAGTATTCCACTCTGCAAGAGAGAGAAACAAAATACTGTTTTCCATCACAAATATGCTTGGAAAACCTGCACGCTACCTCAGAAAAACATTCACATGCCTAAATAATCTACAAAACCTCATCACAAACACTCAACCACTAAAAATATATATTTTAAGTAAGTAAACCACTTTAAAGACAACTGAACTTGTAGGAACACTGCAAATAAGAATGTCTCTTAACTGTATTCCATATAAGTTCCTGTGAAAAGACAATCTTAAATGTCCTTAATTGTGTTGCATCCAGCCTAACTAATGGTGCCTAGACTGAGCAGTAGAGCTGTATTGTGGGTGTATCTTAGAGCCCTTTATTGCCCACTTACACAGATTAAGAAGATGCTCAAAACATACTACACTTCCCGCTCTTCACGTATGACTTTCTTTTCTACAGAAAGGAGGTATAAAGAGGAATCAGAAATCTCTGAACTTTAATACAGAACAAAAAGTAAAGGTTGACCAGGATTCACAAAGTATTTCTCAGTTCGGCAAATTAAATGTACCTAGTGGTAGACTATTCCATTATTCCACTTCCTCCATACAATTTCCTGCACTTACATGTTGTGTTTTACTAGGTGTTCTGTAAACAATATTATGCAAGAACACAAGGGAGCCAATAATACAGTATAAAAGCAAAAGACCTGCTCCCAAAAACATGGCTCACCTTCCCTTCTCTCTGCAGGCAGGGAGAATGCCCTGCTCAGCACCTCTCACTATTGGGTCAACTGAAAGAAAAGGTCAGACAACTCTGACAAACGCAAGGCAGCCAAAATTAAGGGTATCCTTACACACATGAATGTGGAATAGGTAAGCAAGTGAGTGCTGCCATGGACATGGATCCAGTTACGTACATACAAACAACCTGTGGAAATATTTGCATAGCCTCTTCAGTTCTGTGAACTGAGTCATGATTTGTATCAGACGTGAGCAAATAACTCACAAACAGAGATTTATAAACAAACCACTTACTAAAAATCACCTATTCAAGTCCAAGAGGCACATTTAAGCAGGAATAGAGGAGTGGTTCCTTCACCACGCATCCGTGCCTTCAGCTTCTACATTTGCGCAGTCTAACAAAATTCTTGAGTGTGCATAGCTTGTGGTGAATCAGTCTGACTATGACATGGAAAAATAAACATTTACACAGCTGAATATGCACCACAATTAACCAGTCAGTTTACCATTACTTGGTTGTCTTGAGTTTAGTAAATGCAGTTATCTTTGTTTACTCTTTGCTTTAAAAGAAAACACACAACCCCCACAAATCTTAAGAGGGGTAATCCTAAAAACTGTATTAAAAATAGGAATGTCAGGAAATCCAAAGACACTTCATCACATCATGCACAAGCCAAGGCACACAACTTATATATACATGCAGACTATATGAAGACATATTTTATATCACATGAAAATTAACTTGTGTTTTAAAGTTTAAAAGAATCATCTAGAACGCACTTTGTTGATTTGTAGGATGTTTTCTATGATTTTCAAATTTGCTGCCAATGACTAAGTCTTTTTAACAACATTTACTATTTGTAACCCATTTACCTGTTGCTACACTTTTCCACCACCTCCCTGCTCCCAGTAAAGGCATCTCCTTGGCAGCGTACGCTTGCCTCCAGGGAGCTGACCCTCTGCTTCGGAAGGTTGAGATCACACAGCATGCCATGGGTGTCCTGCAGGAACTCTCTGTGCTCACTGATTTTCACTTTTCTTCTGTTTTCTATTGCTGTCTCTCCTGTTAATACCACTCCTCTGCTCCATAAGTAGCAATCCTTTTTTCCTCTGAATTCTTCTAATAAGCCTAACCGATTGCACTCCAAGGTAAATGATCTCTACTTCTGTCAAGCTCGAAGGCTGCAAATTCTACCTTATATCTGAGGAAGAGCTAGAAGTGCCTGAAGCTTATGTGTCTTTTCCGAGTGTATCAGCTGCTCAATTATGAGGTATTACCTCTTCTTACAAATCTAGCCTTTAAATTTTCCATATTGCTCATCTAAAACTGTACTCTGGTTTCCTCTATGCTCTTATGGCAACCACATATCAAGAAGCATTGGGAGAAGATCCATTGCAAAGAGGTATCTAGTTATTTGGGTTAAATGTTCCCAGGCATGTAACAAAGTGGTGGGAAAGAAGAAAAAACTAAATGGAATTAAAATTTCTCTTACAACCCACAGCTCCCTGTATAAAGAAAATTGCATGCCAAAAGAGTCAAAAGAGTTAGGATGCAAGTTCCCCTTGTATCAATACTTGCAGGCAATCACTCACCTTTTTATGGAGAACAATGACCTTTTTTGATACAATGGTGACCAAGCTTAGAAGAGTAAATGGAAAAAAGCATGAAAAAAAAACTTTTTTATTATTCCTTGCAATCAAAATGTAAAAATTTACATGATCTAAAAAAGCACCTCTTTATTAAAGAGTCGACGAAAGTATAGGTCAGTCCTATTATCCTTTTAAATTAATAAAAAATTCCTGATCTTTTAAAATTCAGAAGAATAATGTATATTTAAAATATTCTTTAATTACTGCAAAAGTATTAATTAGCAGTTCATGGATGCATAAGTAGTGATATGAAGGAATAAGCCATCTACTCACTATAAATATAAGCTTAAAAAATCATTTTATAGCATTTTTGTAGCTGTATGATGTTAGGTAGGTCATAACACTAGTACTTTCCTCTGAAAACCTAATAATTATTAACCTTTTTAATTTTTAAGCTGAATATTGACTTTGCAATAAATTGGAGTAAGTTCAATCTTACAGTCAATTCCAAACATGAAAGAGTTTCTCTCCCAGCCACACTGACCATTAGCACTAATTTACAGATATTTTCTTGGGCTTGACTCAAAGACAAGTCTGAGTTATCTCACTGTAAATGATTTTAAGTAACAGCACAGTAATTCATATATAAAGCACAGAATTATAGATACATAAAATCACTATTTTCTCTACCAAACTATAAAAGGATATTAGAAATTATTCCAAATTGCATGGGAAAGCGTTAAAATATACAACACAATCTTCCTTCCACAATAAGACCCACAGGTACAGAGGAAAAGTATGTGAAGCAACTCCGTAACTTCAGCCCTTCAGAAAATGCGGTGGGTTTGCTTCTATATTTTAAGACTGCTGTTCTTCAGTGTTTGTTGTTACATTTTCAAAACAAACAAACAAACAAAAACTTTCCAGTTAGATTTGATCACTACTAGTTCTGTATGCCATCCTTCAACTCCCTGAAGTGTCCCTCTTCTCACCATAAGAGTCTGAATCACAGTGTAGTTAAGAAACTCCCTCTTGCTGAGCCCGTGGGAGGATGGTTGATCAGGCAGTCATTTCCTGCTCCACTATCCCATTTCCTCCTCTCCCCATTACAATAGTGAGCCAAGACAAGCAGGATTGCAATTTCTCATCCTGGGAACCCAGACAGAGGAAAGAAGAAGTCGCAGGAGAGATGCATTTCCTTCGTAGGATATACTGGAGAAATCAATCAACAGACTGGGGAGAGGGTGGAAGATCAGTGATCCATGAGAAAAACACTCATGGCACATGGACTGTGGAGACCTGAGCTGAGAGGGAGAAATTCACATTGGCAGTGTAGGAAACCAGCCAGTGGGGTAAGAGATGCTCTCCCATGAGCTGATCCATGAGTCAAGCACAGAGGCTGGAAAGGTCAGACTCAACACCGTTGGAATATGCAGCGTCAGGATTTCATGGGGTCAACAGGGTATGGACCAATACATTCAGCTACAGGTGGGTGAATGAGCTAGAGAAGAGCTGTTAGGAAAAGGGACATGCACACATGTGTAAGCAGAAGAAGTAAAACATGTCAGAAATAGGATTTTATACTAAGAATACAGGAATCTTTCTAAAAAGTACAACTCAGAACCTCTTTGTTTCATACTAACTTCTCCACGGACACAAAGTTGTCCCAACAGTGCTGAACATTTCTTCCAATACTTCTTTAGCAACAGAGAAAAAAGTATTTATCATGCAAACAGTCATAGGCTTTTTGTGTAACCACACTCCAGCACAGCATCCACATTATTACCAGAATCTGGGCACAAATTCACATCCTCAGTGCTGTATCAGACTCCTTTTTACTGTTGGGAAACTCACACCACAACAGCTTTACACATAGGAAATCCGGAATATCAGATATTACATTTATGAGGCTGATATTAACTTCCAACTTCAGAAACAATATTGGATTATTTCCTATGTTTTTATATGTATGTATAAAGATAGAAACCTCCTCCAAACAAACCCTGAAGCACTGTCAAGAAAATTATTTCAGGATATCCTTTTTATGTGGACAGCAAACACCATATGGTCGAAAAGATCACTTGTGTCACATAGTGTCACATGTCTGTTTAACTAACTGATGGGATATTTGTTTGATATTCTCTGGTACATATAAAAATAAATAAATAAAGGAGGGAAAAACCCAAACAAACCTAACAAATCTAAATAACTTCCCATGTATTTCTTTCCTCATAATTTCTCTAATTACAAGGATAAAATTCTGTAATGGATATTCATCACAAGTATATAAATAAACCATTACATAGATTTTGTAAATTTCCTGGCTGACAGTTTAATTTTTAATAAAATGCCTGTCAGGACTCAGGCATCTAGGGGACTGCCTTCAACAGGAAATAAATCAGGAAAGAGAAAACTCATTAAATTAAGGTCTGCAATGGAGGCATTGCTGGAGAAGCAACAACCTGCTGGAGTCCCTCCACCCACCAAGCTCCCAAATGTTATGTGAAAACCTTGCTAGTCTCTAAGTGACCAACTTCGCATTCTGATTACATGCCATCCAATTTCTACTACCCTAGACCTTAAAATAATGCAATTCTTGTGGCATTCCAACCCTCCAAAATACCAACAATGTCTCTCAGTTCTATGCCCTCAGCAGGTTTTCATAACTACAATTTCGCTTTGTGTGTGTGTGAAGCCAGGTCAATAATGAAAATATTTAATAAGATCTATCCTAGTGTAACCTTCAGAGTAATTACCTACTAGACCTCTCATCACTTTTTTTAATGCCCTTTGCCAAATCTGAGAGCCTGATTTTTATCAGTTCTCAGCAGAGCCTTATACTTGTTGTTCACTAAAAAGAGACAAATTTCCTGCTGATCAATATTTTCCCCCATTTCTTAGGCTGTCTGTTCACACCTATCCTTCTTTTTAAGGTGGTTACTCATCCTCTGAGGTCTACAGCTCTTTCCTTCTAAGATTTTTAATCTCATGAGCCAGATGCTTAGGCTGTGCTCTGCAGGCCCTTGTTAACCTTCAGAAAGAACACACACTTCTTCGCATGAAGATGTACTTTCCACAGCAGCAACTGGCAAGAAGCCAAACAAAAAAGATCTAGAAAAACTCTTATAGCCATAACAGCTCAAAAATAATTTTAAGAATATTGTTAATCTTGGGAAAATATGATTCTTTCAAAAAGAAAAAAAAAGAGCTCTGTGCATAATAAAACCATCTCACAAAAAAAATTGTATTCCTCCATCAAGAGATCCAATTCTTTGTTGAGCTACTCAAATTTAAAAATAACAAAAATGCAGATTTGTACTTGGCTTCTGGTTCAGTTAAATCTGAAACTATTCTGTTTTGGGAGGTTTGATCCACAAAAGGTCTGATCACACAAACTAAACTGCCAGTGAATGACGAACTGGTTGCATAGTGCTAGACAGTCAATGAATGATGCAGGTGGCTGCATATTGCCAATAAATGATATCCAACTTTTTGTTAGCTCTAGCAGATTCTACCTGCTTCCCTGTGGTTATTTTTAAGAGCCATTTTTTAACTAGTTAAGGAATTGGATTATAGAAAAAAATGATTACACTGAACTTAGACGGATAAGCCAGAGACTGTACTGAGATTAGGTCTCAGTAACTACTAGAAAGTATATCCCTGGAATTGCACTAGAGTTGAAAGAGAATAGTGGCTTGCCTCGAGTCTTATAATCATGACTAGTGGGTGGGAACACAGAGAGCTTGTTCCTATTCTTGGTTCTAGCACTGGTTCACTAAATGTCCACGGCCAAATCTCTTTCCATACCTCAATTTTTCTCTGGGATACAGAAATACTCTCTTAGAGTGAAAACTGATGAAAATGGGTATGAAAGTGTTATATTATTAAGTCTATCCACCGCAAGATGTTCCTTTCTGTATTTATACCCATGTCTTCTACAGATCTCCTGCCTTCATATTAGACATGAGTACTAGAAGCAGGTAACTGACCTTTCCCATATGCCCTGTACGAACTGGCCCATATCACAGCTGATAAATATTAAAAAGACCCATAAATTACTTGAAATATGCTTACAAAAAGCTTAACTCAAGCAGTTAAGTGATTGTCCCAAAGTAACATGAAAAAGACAAGGCTTACAGTAAGGTTTACTTTCCACCATAGTTTTTTATCATATGTAATTGTCCTTATATCCTCCTGTGTGCAACCTAATTGTCTCCCCACTCTTCCCCCCACAGCAGAGTTAGGGCTGAAAAAGACTTTGCCATACTCAGAATGCAGTTTTAACCTCAAGCCTGAAGGTGACAATTAACAGGCCTGCCTGTGGCTGCCAGTCCCATGCCACAGGATCCTGCTTCCTACCTTGGCTTATACTCAGTTTCTGCTTGGCCATAAACCCCTGAACCCTCTGCTGACTCTAGAGGTTACTTTCTTTGCCAGTGCATTAGGGTTTTGGAAGACTTGGCTGCTTGCTGAACTGAACACAATGTGATCTTATACCAGTTATCCTACCTACTCAGCTCTGTTAAAAAAAGACTATAAAAAAAGGTAAATAGGTAGCACATTCTTTGCAGTATTGATGACAACGATGATGATTATTAATAAGTTAGAATGTAGATTTGAAGTAGTTGCTTTTAAACAAGTCTATAGAAAAAAATACCTAGAACTACAAGGTACATCAGATTTTTCCAGCTTCCACTTAAACTTATAAAGATTAAAGCATAGAACACTGTGCTTTTGTTAAAACAGAATGAAATAACTACAAAGACCAGGAAACAAACAAACAAACCAACAAATGAAATATAGGCAAGTGTTTAATAAATTCAAGCAGTCCAAAATTACTCTACATACTTATTAAAGTGCATCAGATTCTGTTTGGGCTCAAAGAAATCAAAATAAAGTTGTGATCCATATAGAATAAAAGATATCAGAAACTATTTTAGTAATAAGCACCATAGCTGAATGATTTCCCCTACCCAAATATCAAAGGAAAACAGCTGTCAAAAGTGTAAATTAAATCACTTTTAAATTGAACAGAAAATTATTTCCTATTTTCCACAGGTTATGATTTGGAGTGATCTTAAACCTCTGGAAAAGAATTTTCCAATTTTCAAAAATTCTGAAGCCCAATTACAAGTAATTATAGCTTTTCATTTTCAACATGATGAAATAATTTGATTCTTTTTACAAGAGGTCTGGTTTAGCTCAAAATAGACAAGTGCTTCTGCAATGAGTTAGTACACAAAGACAATAAAGATCAATCTCAAAAGAAAATCAGGGATACATGTTGGCTATAAATCATAAATGGAGCATTCAGGCAAAAATAGTTTGTGTGTTCTACAAATGCCACTTATTTCCAAGGCACATGAGTGAGATAAAGTAAACAGACCACTGACAGTTTTGGTTTTCAAAATGGGTAAGATTTGAAAGAAGAAAAAGAAAATGTATGGCACAATCACTACTGTTAGATCTAGTCTTAAGGAATAATTTGGGGAAATAGAGTGTAGTTATAAAAGTTTTTCTACATTCTCAATACAGAAGGAAAAGCTGGGACCATACCATACAGCATTAAATTAAAACTAAATATTATTTTAAGTATCTTGTTCCCAAGTCCACTTGCTTCCTCTACCCCCCCAAGAATTACCATTTTTTCTTATTCTCTGCTGTATTACTATTCACTAAATTAGGAATTTCATTTCAATAAAGCTCCTAAAACCTTTCACACAAGATCTAAAGCTCAACCACCACCAAGTGGTGGTTGAACCATAAGGTTCTATGTGCTTTGCAAAAGGCCTATTGTAAGTGAAAATACCCCTAAAATAACCAATACATTTGAATAGCATTATACTACACTAAGATGTATTTGAAGCTGAACTTTTCAAAACCATTTTGCAAATACTAAATGCGGTAGTAAATATCTACAGGTTGAGGACAGAGTTTTGCATCAATTCCCTAAATTATAACTAAACTCAATATAACACCCATTTGCTGATGCAAGAGGAAAAGTTTAAATGCACTGTAGGGAGTATCATCTAAATGCACTTATCAAAGAGAAGCAAACCCTACCCTTCTAAGCAGAGAAGTATCACCTAATCTGGAGGCAGAAAAATCTGAACACACCAGTTCTTAAACTCCAGTCCAAGACTGGGGAAGCCAGCTTGCCAGCCAGGCTCTGGTTGCCAGTGTTCCTACCTTCCTCTGGTTTGTTTGAAGGTTACCTATTTACAGTGTTACCCTTCAAAACCATGGAACTTTATAAATGTGTAAGAATGCACTTGTCACAACAGAAGCAGTTACTGATACAAAAAATACTAACAGTGATTATACTAAAAAAAAAAGTCCTGTGGAATTTTTGTAACATAAAGTGTTAATAGTATTATTAAGTTTTATTCTTTCCATAATAAATAAAATACATCTTCTTTTTGCCTAGTGCTACAAACTGGTTAACAGTGTGCATACAATGTGTTATTAAGCGACTACTATAAAATTAAACACTATTTCTGCTATATATCAAAGTAGCTGGTTAATATTAAGTTTTCAAAAACAAAATTAGTAGATTGAGCACTGACATATTCAACAAACCTAGGTTTCTCCTGTGGTCAAGTCTTTTGGAAGTGAAGCAATTCTTCAGAGACTATTCAAAAAAGTGTCAGCCAAAGGAAAAAAAAAACAACCAAACACCAAACAACTGTTTAACCTCTAGTAATAAGGAGATTTTTTTTTTTTAATATAGACAACAACAACAAAAAATGAGAAAGTTTAAATTTACAGACACTCATTAAAGGCTTTTAATGCTATTCGAGCCTTTGGGGTTGGTGTGTGGACACAGCAGTTCAACCAACAGCAGATATAGGAAAGGATAAAGCACAAAAAGCCAGGCACACTAACATCAGAAAATTGACATCTACAGCCCTCCTACACCCTCAGGTAAGCATATAGTGGAAAGCTAGGCAGGATTTACTCATATGATAGAATATTATGTAATTCCATTATGCATTTTATTTTTATGTACCTCTTTTAATGTCATCCTATAAAACAAAAGACAACAAAGCTCATTCTATATTTGCATAGGCCAGGTATGGGGGTTTTTTTCTTCATGTTTCTCACCTGTTCCAGAAGACCACACAGGGCACTACATCATAGGAACTACACATCCTTGTCTGTCTTGGAAGGTTAAAACAGCAGGACGTTTGGCTGAAGGTTAAAGTAGTTCGGAGACTGTAATAGCAAATACTGCCTGCAGACTATGTTGGGTTTTGTTGTGTTTGGGGTTTTTTTTGTAATAGCAACAATATGGAAAGAAATATAAGCAAAAGGGATATTTTTTTTTCCCACCTCCTTATTTCTACTACCAGAAAGTATTTATTTTTATTAACATTTGCTTCTTGCCAGGCAGTTGACGCAATTAAAACTTGAAGTAGATTTTGAAATGTGTACTATTTTCTCCAGCATCTAACAGCCAAGAGTATGTTCAAACACCCTTGGGTTACCCCATCTAGCAAGACCCAGTCAATGTGAATTGAAAGTGCAAGTAACAAAACAGGAGGCTTTTAGCCTACATAGAAAAAAATTATTCTTAATTAATTATAAGCAAATCAAGAGAAATTATTAATATTAGGGGATAAATACATGATGTTTTTAAATATGCCAAGTACTTCGCCTGCATGTGAGGCCCTCCATTCACCACATGACCCTGGGGACAGGCAGAGGATCAGAGGATGGCTGGCTGAGAGGTCTGGAAAGATGAGGGTAACTCAAGTGGGTTGTGAGCCACAGCAAATCACATGGCAAAGTTACATTTGGTCCCCAGGCTCTAAAGTGCCTCCAAGGCCCCCTTTTACACCTTCCCACAACTAAAACAGAAACATTACAAACCTTCAGTCCACATAAGTTCAGACCACAAACTAAATACCACTGCCAGTCTGCTGGAGATCACGTAGTCATTGAAATCCATCCTGCCAATTGCATTCTTTTATCGACATTAAGGAATATTTAGAACACAAACAAATAAGGGTAATTATAGACTATTACTACCAAGATATCTTTTTCACAGAAAAAATATGACTGCC
Organism: Manacus vitellinus; assembly: GCF_001715985.3. Taxonomy (NCBI): domain Eukaryota; kingdom Metazoa; phylum Chordata; class Aves; order Passeriformes; family Pipridae; genus Manacus; species Manacus vitellinus. The sequence goes on along the minus strand of NW_021939256.1, from coordinate 319,510 downwards.
TCCAATCTGATTTACTCCATCACAGAGGCACACTATTAGTTCAGAAGTTTATAAATCTTCCCTTATAAGGTTTTGGAACAGTAACTCAGTAGACATGAAATCCACCCTTGTCACATAAGAAGTCAAGACACAAAAGGTGTCTAAGGCCCAAGAGGGCGCTCTTTATATCTCCAGAGAGGATGAAAGGATATTTGGAATTAGTAAGCAAGAAGTACAGGCATTCTTTAAAGGAACTTCTACAGCCTTCCATGCACTGGGCAGGGATGTGAGGGAAAGAGAAAATTTAAATGTACTTTGACTTTACAATTATCTTTGCCTTCAACTGACCTAGTTTAAGAAATGGTTTTACAAAGTTTTATCTTCACTGAGAAGGAGACATAAATAAATTATCGATCTCAATTTTGTTGGCATTTTGTTGACTTATGTATGAGATGATGAGATTTGCAATGATATACTCACTGTTCTCCAGTATCTTGGAACGAGTATTCTTCTAATTGTCTGAATGTCAAATGGAGCACATGGAGGGACCTACTCTGTGGAAATGTGTATGTGTATCTTCTAGGGAGAAGGTTGTGAGTTGTCAGTATATAAATAGTACTGTAATCAAGATATTCTTTGTTCAAAGCACAGTCTCTTAAAGTAACTTGTGACTAGCAGCAGCAGCAAAGTCAACAGGAACAAAATATCCTGAAATCAATCCTGACAATGTAGAAAAAATATACCAAGATACAAACAACCACCAAATCCTATAAAAAGTTTAGGAGAACTGTGATAACAAACTAATTCTTTACAGTCAAATTAGGTCTGTGCAATCTGGGATCGTATTTTTAAAAAAAAATGAAACAAGTAAGGATTTTCAGACAAATGATTTAGCATTTCTATGACCATGCTTTTAGTTAGATGCGTAGGCCCAGGCTCAAACACACTGCATTGACTTAGGCTGTGACACTGCATATCCACTGCATTCTGAAATCCATGTTCAGAAGTCCTCCATTGATTTGCTACTGTTTTTTTCACAGGGATCTATGCAAATGCAGCATGCCACCTGAGTGAAGCAACTTGTTTCACTCAACATTATTCTGGAAATAAAATTTAATCTGCTGCTGCCCAAAATCCTAAAACCAAATTCTCCAAAATGTAAAAGATCAGTGACATTGGAATCTCAAGGCTCATTACAATGGCTTTGTAATTAGCCTGCAAAAACCTCTCAGAAACTCTAAGTTGAATATTGTGCAGCTGAGTTTCTCTTCTATGAGGCAAATCCCTGAAACGAACAAATTAGTCACAAGGCCCTTAAGGCAGAAAAGTAAGGAAAGCTTCTGTTCTCTCCAACTCTTAACACGAGGGACTTCCAATGAAATTTAAACATTATAAATAGGCAATACTCTATCATATAATTCATAATTAGACAGTGGAACTAACTGCTACAAAATATCATTAAGGCTGAGGACTTAGCAAGGCTGGAAAAAGGATTAGACATTTATATGGTGTAACAAAAATATCCAGAGCTCTAATAATTTTCCAAGATCTATTAAACATCATGTTCCAGAGTTTAACCCAAACTCTAACCAGTCAAAGAATAAGTAGCTTAGAATCATCACAGAATCACCGAATGGCTTGGTTTGGAAGGGACGTTAAAGATCATCCAGTTCCAACCCAGTGGCCATGGGCAGAGACACCTCCCACTAGACCAGTTTGTTCAAAGCACCATCCAACCTGGCCTTGAACACTTCCAGGGATGGGGCATCCACAGCTTCTCTGAGCAGCCTGTTCCAGTGCTTCACCACCCTCTGAGTAAAGAATTTCTTCCTAACATCTAATTAAACCTGCCCTCTCGCAGTTTAAAACCAAGCTTCTTGCACCTTCCTCTGAAACTTTCACTGTTCATCACTGAATACTGAAAAAGGATGGGTTAACAAACCCAGTATGTCATGGCAATTCCTTTGCAGCTTTGAATAAAATAAGCAAGTTGATCCACAGTCTTCAGCTCCAAGCAGCTAATGATCATGGTGTGTGCAGTCATAAGAATCTAGGAACCAAGAGGAATGGGAAGCAGCTTCTCATGGCAGCCAAAGCTATATAAAGTAAGACTGCAATTACAAGTTTAGATATCAATGATACATTGCTGAATAGGAAGGAAAACAGGAGAAAAAAATTTAAAGAGTTTCTCTGAATGTTGTGTTATTAACCTATCAAAAAAAAAAAAAACCAACTCATTAACAGTCAAACATGCAAGGGTAAATACAATTGACCTCAGAACTGAGAAGACTGTTAAGTTGAAAAAAATTTTTTCTCCCACCACTTCTTTGCTATTTCCTCCTCTCAAGGCAGCCCTGTCATATCTGTTCCTTTTTCCACAATGTAAACTGTCCTTGCTTTTCCCTGTCTCTGAGTATGTTCTAACCCTCTAAATCATGTGGCCTTTGTGTTTTCCACATCCCTTACCAGCTCCACAAGAGACGGGCTGTGAGGGGCCACATCAAAACTGACACCTCATAGAACAGTTGGGTTCCTAATGGCTGAAGAAGGCAAAACTCAACAGTAGAAGGGGGATGGAAAAAAATCAGACAGAATCTTGCAGATAACATAAAGCATCGGTTCACTTTTAAAAACACCAGGTCAAAAGGTTTGAAAAGAAGATGTGCAATTAAAAATGCATAATTCCAAATCCATACACACTAATCTCTGTATGTTAATAAGCCCATCTGTAAAATATGAGATAAGGGTCTAACAAATGAAAAAAGCACCACATTGATAGTTCCTATAAAACACAGGTCAAAAGACTGACTTTCTGTGTAAATATTTGAACTACATACTGTAAGTAACATTTCAGCCTCTGCATGCAATTATTAAATATTAAGTAAATAGCTGCGGATCATATGTACAAAGGTGAACGCAAAATGCAGCGATATTTAAATTAAGATCAAAACAAGAAACAGCCCCTTGGTGTTCTGTTTTTTTCTTCAGAGTGTGGTGGATAATAAATATCCAAGAGCTTTCCAAGGCCTCAGAACAGATTGGATCAGTTTCTTTATGTTTCCTTTTGTAATCCTGTCACAGAAGCAACGTATCAAAAGATACAACCAGCAATTTGGCGGCAAAGAGAAACGCTGCACCTCCCTCCAGTCCTTGAAGACCTTTTTTTTTTCCCCAAAAAAAGCAGAAGGCAGGTCTGATGACTAGCACTGAAGTGTTCAGATCAAGAATTTTATTACCCAATTCACCATCCTCTACACTGAGAGCTCCGACTAATCCAGCAGGTCAGGTACAGCAAGTCACAAACCATGGCATTTTCTCAAAATATTTTGTTTTGACAAAACAAAACAAACAAAAAACAAAAACCAACTCAGATAAGCCACTGAAGGTAGTACTTGAAAAGAAAAAGCTTTTTTGCATTTTTGGGCAGCTGAAGGTACTTGATTCTGGTTTTGTTGATAAAGTAGAAACTCAAAGGTCCTTGAATGAACTAGTACAATGTAAGTAACATTTAGAACATTCTTATTTGCCCCTTTTTTTCCCCTACAAGTGATTAATTTTATGAAATAATGCCAACAATTTTTTATAAACTATAATGCAGTCTAAGAATAGGTCCCTGTATAAATTAAACACAGTAGTCACATATTTTGTGGTAGATTAAGGATAAAGCTGCTAGTTCCATGCTGTGCCAGATGAAAAGGAACTGTTTGAGTATTTTAGAGCATGCATATTTAGTAGGCTCTTCAAATTATTTATAAAACTTTGGGGGAAAAATTACTATTTAAGGAAAATAATACCATTCAGTGAATAAGGAACAAGAAGAAGACATTCAGGTTCCATTCTCAGCTTCCCAGAAACTACACAAATCACTTCTTCCTGTACAGTTTCCAGATCTACAAAATGAAGGTAAAATTTACTAATTTGGTAAGATGCTTTAGAATCTGTATATGAAACATCTTGTCACAGGAACTGAAACATCTTGACATAGGAACTGAGTATAGGAACTATATAGATTTGCCGAACTTCTGCAAGAATTCAAAATCTCAACGGTATGTTGAGCAGCATGGTATATTTATCACATTCTATACATGTGAGCAACACACATATATTCAGCTCAATCTCGTCACATTTAGGAAAACCCCAAGGAAATAAGGAGGGGAGCTGAATAAGTATTCAGAATCATAGAAGACTGCCCTGCAGCCAGAGAGCTGTGGTTAACACAAAGCAAACCAATTCTTTACTACCTTCAGCTATGCTTTAGACAGTCAGAGACACCCCAGTCATTGGAGAATGAAGCAGTGATATGAAAGAGCTAAGTACCAAAGAAAAAGGCTGTAAAATCTACAAAACAAAATGGGCATTTACTTTAGCAACAGAACATAAATAAGTAGTAATGTTTTAATAAATGATGTAGGTGTAGGGAGCCTCAGCAAGCAGCTCAGCAGTTCCATGTAATACCAGTACTGAGGTCTTCAGAGAGACTTGTCCACATGTTCTTACAGCACTCTGAAATGCAATTCACAATCCCTTTTGACAGCCTCAATTTAGACATACCCACCTTTACAGTAGGGACTATACGCTACAAATAACTGTCACAACTTATTGAAGAGCTTAGTTACTTCTGGATAACTAAGAAGTCTCTTTGTCTTGAGCATGTACAAAGAGACCTCCTAGGAGAAACACAAAAGATATGCAAAAGAAATGAAGAATGAAGGTTTGCCCTAACAATGAAACTCACTGCTAACTTTTCTGGAAGTGAGACACTATCTTTCAATGGACCTCAGTGGAAAGTCTCATTAACTCAAGAAGTTGCCACTCAGTAACATTTCTATTGTTACTAATAATGAAGAAATACAATCAAAAAAATATTACACAGCGACAGTTCTGTAGCAACCCAGTAATCAAGTATTAAATAACATGGTTAAAACCATGAAATGACATTTCAAGAAAGAATAAATATAAACTGATACATCATATCAAACTTTAAAATGAAAGAAGGAACATTCCTGCTATTACTTATCAATCCAGAAGTTATTTCCCAGCTCTTTCAGTACTCCAGAAAAGGGTACTACCCCTTCCCTGTATGTCTAAGACAGGAAGGATACTACTAAAGAAAGAGCTACAGACCTTAGTGCTAAGTGTAGAAGATAGCACTCTTATTTACTAGATATTCCTTACCAATTCTTACTTTTTTCACTCCTTGAACAATTGTTCATGGGGCTCTTCATCTGCTTCACAATCTGCCCAGAAAATCTTTTTCCTCTGACAAACTGACACCTGTTCTTCATTCACATAGATAGATGCAGTAGTTGTTCATTTCTCATTCTGAACATGTTATAAAAGTTGGACTTTCCCCAGTCAGATTGGGAAGGAGAAACATATGAAAGGAGAATTTTTTTTCTACCAAGTATTACCAAGAAGTCTAGATAACATAATATCTTCTAAGGAAAACACTATAAGGGAAGTAAAACATTAGAACCAAAGAGAGTACAAACAGGAATGGACCGGTCCTCCCATTTTCTAAAGGACAGATGATGAATGCAATTCCGGACTTGCCACTCTTGGTACTAGCAGGCATGGCTAGAACACATGGGAAAGGCAAGTGGACAGACACGTAACTAGGAAGTATCTCTGCAGCCTCAGTGCACTGAGCAAATGCATCTGCAGTCCTTTTTTCCAGGGAACAACTATGCACCTTCAAGAGTTCAGCTCTGACTTCTCCATACTCCACATTTAGTGGTTGCAGACAGTCCTCTCTTCTTCAGGCTGAGTCCAGCTCCCTCAGCTTCTCCTTTCACATCACTCAGGAAGCCTGAGGCTTGCTTGGGACTGGCTTGGTGACCCTCTGCCAGACCCACTATGGTCTACTGAAGTCTTCCTTGCACTTGGACTACAATACTGGACACAGTATTCCAGATGTGATCTCAAATGCCAGCTAGAGGGTAAGAATCACTTTCCACAACCTGACAGCTATGCTCTTGCCAACACAGCCCAGCATGCAAACAGCCTTCCTTGTTGCAAACACATACTGCAATATTCAACCTGTCCTCAATCAGAGGCATGGGGCCTTTTTCTGCAAAGCTGATTTCTAGCAAGACAGAGCCCATACAGTCCTGCTGCGTGAGTTTATTTCATCCTAAACATGGGATTTTGCACTTGCCTTTTTTTGAACTTCATGAGGTTCCTGTCAGCTCACTTGTCCTGAGTAGGTCCCACTCAGAGTAGGTCAATGGCTGCCCTGCCCTCCAGTGCACTGACCACCCCCACAAAGTTGCTGTCATCCACAGACTTGCTAAGAGTGTAGCAAATCCGTCTGCTAAATTAGCAGTGAAACAGAGAAATCTAGTAAGCATGATAATCCAGAATGGCCCTCTCCACACCACTGCAGAGGAAGGAACACACAGTGGCAATTTTTATGAGAATAAGAGTCTATCAGTCCCAAGTATTTGCTGCATCCCCATTAAAGAGCCTATGCTCTATATACCGAACTTGACAGAAGGACTGACTTTACATGGATATGTTCTACATAAAGTAGAAAGTGAAAGTCAGTGGTGGCCTCAGATAATATGACGGATTGTAAACAACTGGCATAAGTTTGCTTTCACCAATTTACTGGGGCTGCAAACCTCTTAAAATTGACAGAGCTTATTTGCCAATACTTCAAGAAAAAAATCAACAACAAGCTGTTTCTGCAATAAGCATCTTTCAAAGTGAATATCCATCTGACAAAATGCATTGCTGTTAATGTTTAGGAGACCTTGTTACAATTTCTTGCAGATCTTAACCATCTTTGACTGTCTTTGACTTTTGATTTACCTCAATAAGAGAATAACAAGGTATTTTTGCCCTTAATAGGAACTGAACTGAATCTGAATCCTGAATTTCTCTTTTAGAGCATGATATGGCCTTAAGAAGTGCAAAGATTTAAAGATGTTATGCCTCCAAGAACTCTGTGTTCATATTGAGACAAGGAACATCAGTGAGCTACACAAAATAGATTTTAATGCCAAATCAATCTCACCAAGAGCAATGGAAAAAGAGTTGCATGACCAATGCATTTTCTTTGGAATTATTCCAACAGAGGAAACAAGAGGAAAGCGAAAAAGCCGATTTCTACCACAAGATTTTTCCAGCATCTCCTACAAAACGTTTTATTTTCTCTACATGGAAACAAATCCAGACTATGGCACTACGACAGGTGACAGTCAACTGGAATAGCAGAGGGGGGCCTTTTTTAACAGGCCAAAGATGAACTATCAAGCCTAGTAGCTAGAGATTGACTGAAGAAAAATGTCCAAGCCTCCAATCAATACTGCTTGCAAATTCTGTGTTTGATTGACAAGGAGAAAGGGAAGGCAAGGGAGGACAGCCCACGGTCTCAGGTTCCCCAGGGAGGGAAACAACAGTGTAGTTACACATCTGTAATCAGTCACCGCAGGGAGAGAGGAAGGGTGAAGGCCATGGTATCCTGCTTGCCTACCTTTCAGCACACAATAGCTGTCTTAGCTGAAAAGCTGATTTGTCTGGGATCCTCACAGTAAACGGTATGAACGAGCTTCTTTGATCCATTTGCTGTCCATGACTAAGAAGCTCGTGCTCTGTCCTACCTCTGGAAGGGATCCGCATCTCTCGACTGACTTCACATTTTGCCTTTAGTGCCTAATTGAAATACTTAAAGGATGAGATTAAAGATTACAGCCACAAATAATTTTCTCTTTGCTGCTTCTGCTGGAAACTATATATTGGGCACCTGGTTGGGGAGAAGACAATAGGACAAAGAGATGCAGCAATATGATCAAGCAACAAAAGGATCATTAAACACAGGACACATGATTAAAAAACCAAAACTCTAAATGGACCTGGAGGCAAGTCACCAGTCCTTCCAAGTGAGAGCGGTGGTGAGTCACCGAAAGGTTTATATTCCTTCTGCCCACATTCTGCATGCACCTCCCTTTCCTAATTTCTGGCTAAATATCTCCTGCTGCCTGTAATGAGTACAGTTTCTGTTCCTATAAAGCACAAACACTTCTCAGACTAGGCTATCAGCAACTCATAACAGGCAGATATCTCAGCGTCTGGAAGACTGTGGTTTTAAAGACCTGACAAGGAATAATATCTGAACTTAGGTGGTAATTAAACTGTCTGAGCAACGCTAAGAACAGATACATTATCTTTTAATATCAGAAATGAAGTACTATTAGAGAACACAAAAGCACCTCTCTACACAGGAAACATACAAAATGGATCCTTCTCTTGCTGCTGGGAGCTCAACAGATATTCCTATGTTTGATCATATATTTGACATCACACTATTGCTCCTACTGATTACTGCCAGCTTTCCTATGCAATCATGCTTGTATAAATTCGCATTTCTTATACAACTTAAAATGATTTTCAGAAATAAATATTCCTATTGGCCATTTATTATGTAATGATTCATGGTAACATTTTTTGAACACTACACTGAGCTTCTAGTCTGGGGAGATGACAGGGAAGAAAAACCAAGAGACTTAAAACTGTAATACGTAGACCACAGTGCTATTACAGTCAGGGGTGGGAGGCAGGAGGGAGAATAGGGGAAAGAGAAGTTCAAAAAAAGTCCCAAGAAATCCATCAAGTCAAAAAGTTACATTTTATGTTCTGCGGCTTAAGATATTACAGGGTTACAGGCTATAAAAAAATCAAAATCATCTCTAAAACCATCATTTTCTGTCACATGCAGCATTTTGATGATTGGTGAACACAAAGAGAGAAATTCGGAAAGCTGTATAAGAAACACAAATGTATTTGAGAAGAACAGAGACCAAAACATTTAATTCTTTGAAATACTCAGTAGTCAGAAAAATAGACTGAAGCTGTAAATGAAGCTCTGTAACTGATGCTCAAATAGTTTCAGTATCTGATATTACACTACTTGTATATTTTAATTCTCAGCTGTATCTGAATGAGAGATCACACTTTCACATCTGCTGAGGCAAGGAGCTTAGGACTTCCTTTGTGGTTCCTTTCCAGATCTCTCATAAATCCATTTAAATCGACCTAAAGCTTTCTAAAAATCACCATTTCCTATATTTTTCCCTGACTTCATTGTACAGCACAAAGAGCCCACCATCACAGGAAACAGACAAAATGGATACTCTTTTCTTCCTTTTGGGAGCCCAGGATACAGGCACACTTTTGGTTGTGCATTCAGCATCTCACAGCCACTTCTACTCACAAACTCAATGATTCTATACACTCCACCACTATTATTTTTTCATTAGATCACTTACCAACAAACTAATTGCACATATTGGAAGCACCTTACTTGAACAAAATAAATTCTTATTCATATAATAATACATTCTGACAGAAAATATCAAATACTCTGACATCTTAACTCTGGCCAGAGTAAAATACCTTTGTCTAGAGAACTGCCCCAGAAGGCCACCACCTCCCGCTGCCCACTTTTCTAACTGAACCATTAGCTCAGAAGTGGTAGATAATCATGGTCAAGTTCAAACCCTAATGATGATGCCACCAGTTTTGTATCCTACAGCATCTTCTGTTTCCTCTACTAAACAAAGCCAGACCCAAAACCTCTGTAAGAACTGATAGAAGGTGAGTATTAAATAGCACATGGGCAGCAAAGTATACAAATTAGAAAGCACCAAAACCAATACTCTTTGTGTGAAATTATACAACCACTTCTAGGACTGCAAGCAGGTTAGATGATCATACTATTTCCTTCAGCTTTGACTCTGTGAATTTGTGCTTATTCCTGACTATTTCTATAAACACATTATGACCTTAAATTACAAATATGACACATTATTTTCCCCCATCTTCCCTACGTAAGAGGTACAGTGATCTAGGAACAAACAAGACTGCCACCAGTGGAATTCCTGCATCATTTACTGCAAAAACCGTAAGCACTTATTCAAGTTAAGAAAGAAATTTTAAAAAATGTTGCTGATAATTCACAGCCCTGCCTCTACCTCTCAGGGGCCATCTTCCATTCATTTTGTTTTCATCTTGAAATTATTATAGCCAAACCCAAAATTCTGATCTTTCTTTTGAAGTTCTGCCTTCTGTTTTACCATCAGTCTCGGTTACTTAAGGATTTCATTATCTACAATCAAGTTCCTTCGTTGGGAATTAGTTCTTACTCCTTTTTCTTTCTCTTTTACAGCAGCAGCTAAGAGCTACGTATTCTAATATCAAAAATATCACACGCATACAAATACTACAGTAGGAAATAGGTGACTATATCACCATTTTTTGAAGTTAGTTATCCCTCATTTTAGCCTTTGATGGGGCTCAGAATCATGTCTTTATATGTATTGTTGCATCAGTTAAAAGGAAAACAATTTTTAATAAGATCTCTGGCTACTCCTATTTTATACAGGATTTAGCCCGGAATTAGTGGGAACTGTAGGAATCAGTACTACTATTCTGAGATGTCGTAAGAACTTTCCAGATGCCACTTGTTATCAGATCCTGTTCAGCGGAACTTAGTATTGTAAGCATCTCCCAAAGAAAATACAGGGGTCACTGAATGACGCCTGTTTCATCAAGGATGTTGAAAGCCTGTGGTACCTTCCGTTATTCAAGAAATGTTCTCTTTTTCTTTTGCTATAGGAAGTCAATACACACTCTAAAAAATGTTGGTACCCTAACAGCCCAAACTTGAGCAGGAAGCATAGTTAGCTCAATATAAGTCATTACTGACAAGCAGAAAACATGCAGAAACCCTGCTTTAAAAGAAAACCGTCTGAGTCTCATGAAATAACAACCTACGTTTTTTCCTACTAAGTTAAATCTTGGGTTTTGAGTATTGATCCCTGATATGATCAAGCAAGCAGGAAAAAACCCTCTGGAGCAAGTGGAAATAGATGAAACCCTTTACAAAATGTTCAAAAATAAACCTTCATGTGTGACCACAAAGAGTTTGTTACCTGTAAACAGAGAGCATCTGTCTGTCTTCCACAAACAACACACGGATGTAGACGTTACAGAAATACAGTTGCATTTCACCTGGCAGTTTGATGCAGCGTACTTGCACATGACAACACATTGATTTTACTTCTACCTCCATGCAGACATCTACGTAAAGAAATCCATTAGGCAGACAGTTCTCATCTCTATTGACTGACAGAGTGACAATCGAATACTTTTCACCTTCCAAACTGACTGACAGCTAGACACTTAAACAAGCCTTCAAGTTGCAATAATAGTATGAAACACTTTCAATTACCTGAATCAAACAAATCCATGATCCCACTAGTTGAATGTATTTTTCTGTCTGCTGCTATGCCTGGCTTGGTTTACACTGTTGTTTGGGCAATTCAGATCCCTAACAAGAACGCTACAAACAAACAGCAGCCCAGGGTTTCTAAACAATGAGTTATACCTCAAGTAGTACTGCTATAAGCATTTTTGTGACCAAAAAAAAATAAATGAAGCCAGCCTTTTGAATCACTTCCTTTCCAGGCTAGCAACAAAGCAAATATTTTAAACTTTAAAAAAAAAGCATGGGAAATAGGTATATCATTAGATAAGTGTCTTTCTAATACTAGTAAATGTTAAATGCCAGCCTGCCTTTAAAAGGTGAATTTTTTATTTTTTTTTTTAGTGAAGTGAAATCGTAACAAACAGTATTTTAACTTTGGATCTAAATATACAACCAGTTTAGCCAGTTTTCTAACTCAAATTCCAGGTATTTTTCTAGGTAATTCAAATTTTAATGAATGAAATTTCTTTCCAATTAAAACTGAAATTTATACAATGAACAACTGAATTTGACAGAGAAAAAACAAATTGGGAAATTTGATTTTTCAGATACGACAGCTCATAAGTAATCAAAACCATATATATTTGCATTTTACAATTTCTAGAATTAATAACTAAGGTCGAAAGTATCTAATGTTCTGTAGACATCAATATGTGTTGCTGCAAGACATTCAGCATGATCAGACAAATATCTAAATGAACATGCTTATAAGTTAAACATATACACTGCATAACAGGCAAACAAGTAGGATCAGGGTGCGCTCTAATGTACTGTAATTGGGTTGACAGAAATAAAAGGAAAAGTCAGAGTCCATCAAGAATTGTTCAGTAAAAAACACACAAAAAGCAAAAGATTGTCTTTACAATTGAACAGTTGCATCAAAAATGGTCAAAGCATTTTAAAAGACAGAGTTTTATGTTCTGAGAAAACAAGAACTGAAAATAAACCACGTTTCCATATATTTCCCTTATAAAAACTGGCTTTTAAGCCATGTTATGTCTAAGGAGGTTGAGTGCAGTTACTAACTTTTCCCCTCCCTCTCTAAGCACTGCTTGTTTTGTTTAGAATCCAGGCAGGTAACAGATAATCTTCACAAAAACCCAGTGCTGCTTTCTAAGAGCCATCACAGTTTAAATGTACACATCCGTAACAACTGAAAATATTTTAATTTTTTTTGTAAACAATCACCAGACCTTAAAATAAATTAAAAAATAAAACCAAAAACACCAACCCCCAAACAAGCGAACAAAAGAACCCAAATCAACCTCCCCAAAAACCATCCTCTGAATTCTGCAAGTAAGTCTACAGTATTTGAAATCACATATGGCATTCTGTTGCTATTATGAAAATAATATTTTAAAAGATTTTGAAAATAATGTTACAACACCAGTTTTACAGTATTAATAATTTAAAGGATATGTAAGAACACGTTTTATCAGTTTGTCTCTTAGAAAGAAATTAAGCAATTAGCAAGAAAGCAATTACTTGAAAATTATAATACTCTTCTAAGGTTACCCTGTTTAGCATTTCCTCTTTTTTTTTTTAATCAGTCAATACTATTTGAAGGCGTCAATATAGAATTTACTGTGCACACAACATAAAATGACTCTTTCAGAAGAGACTTGCTGTTGCACACTATACAGCAAATTGATTTTCTGAAAAGGAATGCAGCCTGTACTTAACCTAACAGTGTAACCTTGTTGTACTACATGAAAAGGGATCATGCATATTGATTTCTTTATTACAATTCCTCTTGTGATCAGTAAACATTCGTAAACCCTTCTTCTTGGGAAAAAAAAATTCTACTTTGAAATGAGCAAATATAAACAGGTTTCAGTTTTGAATTCTGAAATGGTCCTTCTTTCCACAGGGAGACAGATGCCAGACCATTCTTGTTTTCTTTGCCCGTATTTTAGGGGTACATTTTTTTCCAAGTTGAAAACTGGAATTGATACCACTGACAAATCCCTGGTTATGCTAAACTTAAAAAGTTTTTCTTAAAAAAAAAAAAAAAAGAAAAAAAGTCACAATCTTGATGTACATATTCATTCTCCTTCAAAAATAATGGCTTGCATACAAAAAGAGCAAAACAGAGAAAATAGAGAGAGGCACTGTCACAGGGAAGAAAGTGAAAGACCTCGTACAGTATCAATCTTGATAAAACTAAACTATAATAGTAACAGAACACAAATTTTATATTGCTTTCTTTTGAACACAATTAAACTTCAGAGTCTGTTAACATGTAGTTTCTGGAATCGATGTAAGCAATTAAAAAATTTCAACCAGAATGTTTTGTGAGGCGTAATTACTATAAGGTCACTAGATATTATTTGGAGTCAGTTTAGTTTATCACATTACAACATGACAGGACATGAGGCAAAAATTATAAATTCCTTCCCTAAATCTGTCCTTTTCTGATTTAGATGGATGAAGAATAATTAACTCTTAATTATTCAGATGACTTCAAGGCAGTTTCAGGATTCAGTAAAGAATGCAGTCATTTTAACCAAGGAAAGCAGTCTCCTATCATTTATCAAATCTTGCAACTTGACCAATGATGAATAAAAAAATCTCTGTTTACCCATAGCCCTAACTGCTACCTTAGAGGTTGTTAAGCAACAAAATTTCCTTTAAATTCTACCATATGCAAATTATCAGATGCAATTTGCATTTTAAAGTATTTAACTCTACATATTTATTGGATTTTGAGGCCATGCTGATCATTGATTTATGTGCTTCTGGCAATCATATTTCCATATTTGTATGATTTTGATGACAGTAATAATTCAAATATGCAGAAAGTTGTTCTTTGAACAATATCTTTAATTACGTCCTCAAAGCATCATTGTTTTGCCTGGTGTCCTGACAAAAATGGTTTGAAATGAGAAATGGCATTATGATCCGAAATGCACAGAAGTACATTTGTCCTCTGCTGTCGAGTACCAAATGCACAGAAATGACTTTTCATGTTAACCAATCCTCAGCCCTAACCAGTCTGCAAAGCCCAGCAACCTTGCACGTAAATACTTTATTAATTCTGACACACTTTCACGACAAATTCAATCACAGTTCATAAGATTTCTGTTCAAAATGCAAAACCTGCCCCATTTACTTTGCCGCTAACTCAGAAAGTTTTGCTGCCACATTTTTTTATTAGAGTTGTCACAAATTATGTGCACTCTTATGAAAGCTATCAAGAACTGTAATCATTAAAAGATCCACAAATATTTTGCCCATTTACTTCTCAAACATAACCATCAACCATGTCTTCTGTCACCACTATTGGAACAGTTTGTTTTAATACAAGTTTGGTCACTGGAACACATGTATAAACTTTTTAGAATAATTGTTCACTCATGTACAAATATACAAGAGTAATGCATTAGCCTACACGATGAACTTGTGTTTTAGTTACGCATTCCTACTTATACTAATGTTCATTTAAATATTGTGCAAAAGTCAAATATTATCAGAATAATATAACATTTTACTTTAGTGCAGCATAGATTTACCAGTTTGCTGTTTCCATAAGTAGTGTTCTACATAATACTCTTTCTGCCTTGTTCAGGGACAATCTAATATTTAAAATAAAATAAACAACAGACCTTTTTTCAAGTTATATATAATTTAAGAAGACTCTGTTTCTTTTAAAAAATGCATAAGTAGTTCCATAAATAGAGTAGAAATTAACCTAAATTTATCAACATTTTTCCATCTGTAAAACACACAATATTAAATTCTTATGAAATCATTAGGCATACAGTTTGCTTACTCAGAACCAAAACATACTGCAGCATAAATGGATGGTTTGCTCTCTGAATTTTTTGAAAATATGATTCACAAAAAGAACCTCCTTTGTATATTCCATCCTGCCAGTTAGGCAAAAGCAATAATAAAGGTATGTAGCAACAACGATGATCATTAAAAAATAAAAGCAAAACCAAAGGAGAAACCCTTTACTCTCCACAGTAGTGGCATATTTTTTGGCCTGAAAATATCTCAAAACAATAGTTTTTCTTCAGAAAGACTTGAATATTTTATTTATGGATGTTGAACACGAATTTAGTGCACAGTATAACTGTATAAAGCTCTGCTTTATTTTTTATGAGAGCACCCCAAGGCAAGCAAACATATAATGTAGACCTGATGTCAGCCACCTCAGTATATTTGTTACGAATTTTTTTTTAACTCCCCAGGTGGAAGAAAAGAATTTACAAGCTTGTTATATCTACTACTTATGTAATTTAAATACAAGTTCCTCAGATCAGTAAAAAAAAAAAGAAAAGGGTGTAATTTTGTTTGTGTCACCCTTATAAAGAGACATTTGCTATTTTGTTGAATATCATGGCACACCACCTTACCAAATCTAAACTCACGAAACTACCAAAATGCATTTTAAAGACAACTGCACTTTTACTGTGATTCTTGATCCACTGTACTGTAAATATCTTGTCTTGTTCCAAGCAAGCACACCGTTGGTGAAATACGTGACATTTACTGACCAACCTTTAAGGAAATAATTAGATAAAGACAAGCTGCTGTTTTCCAGCCCCTATCAGATTAAAAATGTTTACCGCTTTACTAGAAAGGTATGCAGCACTTACTATCCAAATTATACAAATAAGTTTACGATTAACTAGATGTGTTTGCAATATTATGAGTAAACACAAAATCTGTGCAAAAATAATACACGTCTACTCGTAAAAGGGTTCCACGTCTTATCTTTAAATCCTTCTAAAGATCATAAAGATAAACGCCTTTGTAATGTTTGCATCTATTTATAACACACAAGTGCTGCTGCTGGAGGTGAAGTTAAACCAGCTTTTCCACGGGGAAAGTGGAAAAATTAATTGTAGCCTCTCCCTCCGACACTCCCTAGCGGCTGAGCGCGGAGGGGCACCGGCACGGCCGCCCCGGCCCCGGCCCCGCGGCCACGCCAGGTTTGGGAGGCGAGGGAGGCAGCGCCGGGAACAGCAGCGCCCGCCCGGCATCCAGCCCGGCGTGTGCCTGCCCGGCAGCCCCGCGCCCCCGCGCCCCGGCACTCCGACGGCAGCACGGACGGGATTTCGGAGTGCTCATGCTCTGTGTCTCGGCGTTCTCCCATTTAACTTTTCACATCTGTGCACACGAGCGTGTGTGTGCGTGCCTGGGTGTGATTAAATCATCGAAAGGCTACCGAAAAGACGCACAACAACTCAGATGAAATTAAATCCCGGAAAGGAGGGGGGAAAAAATAGTTTCCAATTCACTGCGACTAGTGAATCGTTTGTGGAAATGCTTAATCTAGGAAGCATATTGCACAAAAACAACAAGGAACACACTTAATAAATCTCGAAATTCTTTCTAAATAATTAGGTAAAACAAATTCTGAAGGGGCTTCCAAGAAATTCAGGTATGTGATTAGACATAAGTTTACATGACTAGAAATACATTCTAGCAAACACTGTTTAGCATCTTACAGTCCATTCTTAGAAACGCAATTGTTACCCTTTTCCCCCCTCTTTTTTTTCCTTTCTGTAGCCCATTAAAGAGCTCCAGCGACTTACTATTGTGCATCCCTTGTCCTGACCATAATTGCCCTCCAGGTACAATCCTTCTCATGATTGAGATGTCCTAAACACAGCCAGGTGCTCTCTAGGGCAGCCAACGTATTTCCACAGTGTAAGGATCGAGTACTGGCCATGTCCCAGTTCCACAAACACCGGAGGGGCCACAACTAATGCTGTTTACCTTATTAAAATCTGTGATTCTTGACGAACTTCTTGTATATGCTCTCAAGAAGGGGTCAAATACATTTTCCTCTCAGAAGATAAACTCATTTAATGAATCATGTGGCTACAATAAAAATCTAAACATAGAAGAAAGCTCAGATTTAACACACATAATCCGAAATACTCAATTTTAAAACTTAAGAATAACAGAGCATTCATTTATTTTCTAGAATATTCAACCCAGTATTAAACTATAAAACTATTTTGTAAACACATTAAATTTTGGCCCCTAAGACTACAACACTGTAACTAAATGGGTAAATGAAAAATATTTTAGTTACAGCTAAGGCCTCTCAATATATTTCAAGGATAATGAATGAATCCTTAAATCGATACCATAAAATATAAAGAATTTATAAATAATTAAGACATTTATCTTCATGGTAGAGAATAAAGTTATTGTATGTAGTTTAGATATGAAAATGAAATTCCTGTATAAAACTGGTACCATTTTTATCATTTGTAGAGCTCAGTAGCACTGCTTATTAATAATAGATTAAGCAGTTGTAGCCAGCTATATAAATTGGCAGTTGATTGCAAAGGGACCTAAAATTGCAATAGCACAGCATAGCAGTTAATGCAAAAAATGGCCCTTTCATTTGTAAAATAACAAAAACCCTGCACCTTAAATTGCTGCGCTCAGCTTGTAGCTGTTGTAAGGTAAAAATGAAAGTATTAGGATAAAATTAAAGCGATATGGTGGTAGCATTTACCAGTAAATATGAGTACAAATAAAATTCAGTTTCAACACTTCCTTCTCATTGAAAATTAAAGCAAAATATTCACTAGTTTACATGACGAATTCAGAATCACTCGATCTGAGAAAGTCAAAAGGCATACCTAATATTTCAATGTTGTACTATGAGCTACTTCATACAGTACAAACGAGTAATGTACCTTTGAAAGAATTCCACTCTGCAAACTGCTAATGAGTTGCTTTTCAGAAGCAAGCTGCTTTTCCAGGGGCTTAAAAGAAATTCCTTTGTATCAACTTAGTTGTATGCAAATTAGGTTTAAAAAAAGAAAGACCTGGATGGGAATTGAGAATAATGAAACGTTGCAGTGCACAACATAGATGAAATGCAAAGGTAAACATACTTTTCTATGTGTTAAAGTCACTGCTTCATGCTTACCACTGAAAAGGCTTACTAGAAAACATCTGCTTCTATAAAAGCTAAAGTCAACTTGGCAAAAGCAAGTGCTAAACGGACAGTTTCCATTTAAAATGCCTAAACCCAGGAACAAAATTAAAAGAATGTTGAGACTCTGGAAGTATCCACTTTCATAAAAGTAACGTACAGCTTTTCAGCGATTGAGTTCCCTCAGTGTTTGCATAGTATAAGCATTCTTCCAATCAGGCACAATTAAAAATACTAGAAAAATGCAAGAGACATGACAGTCACTTACATTACAAAACCTTGACCAACATGACAAAAAAATATTATAACATTTTCCTGTAGTTTGAAAAAGGTGTACATAGAAAAATAGTGAATAGTGCATGACTAAGCACATGAAATAAGAAAAATGTACGGGTCAACTCGTTTATAGTAATTCAACCTTCATCTTCTGATTTACTTACTGTAAAAAATCTATTATAGCCACAATTTGGTAGTGAACTGTAGCCATCTACTGGAATGAACAGTTAAAGCAAATGTTTAAGACAATGTTCCTCCCCAGGAATTCGGTTGCTTTGAATGCTCTAGTATACGCCAGAAAAATGAACGGTGTTAGATGCTATTAATACTGGAAAAGGAATACCTCTCTGAGCCAGTGCAGGCTAAACAATGTCAAAAATACACTCATTCATTTGGCAAGCACATTTAGAAAAAATGCAATACTTCTTACAATAGCAATGCATAGAATGTGCAATATAAATGGTGAAATTTTATGTTATGATCACTGAATTTACATTTTCAAAAGCATTTAATAGCAAGTGTTTCAGGTGAAACAAAATACTACTTACTGAATATTAATTTTAAAGCAAATAAAATTGAATAAGTTCAGCACATTATTATTATTACTAGAGGACAGTGTATTTCATTAATCATCATCAACATGTAAAATAGTTCTAATAAGCTTAACTTTATTTTAAAAACAAAAAAAAAGCTAAAAGAAAGTTAAAAGATCAACCCATACCAAAATCTGCTGCTGTTCTGAAATGAGAGAGCTTATCCCAATACTTATGGCAATATTCTGAGTATAGGCACTCCAGTTACATCCAACTTTCATGAGGTAAGGATTACTATTCCTAGAGGAATTAATTCAACCTATGTTCAGCTTTTAAGTACATCTAAGACATCTCAAATTCTATCAGGAAAGGAGTGCATATTGAAGGGATAGGAAGGACCTGCAGTAAAATCCAAACTCATTATGGAAGGAAAACCACCAGCAGAATGAGATGATAGTACCTTTTTTAGAGGAGATGCTAGCTCTTGGAAGAGTGAGCAAGATCTCCCCTTGGGCTCAGGGGAAGGGACTCAGTGGGAAAGTATGTCCTCTTCTTCCAGAAGTAGTTTCATCAACAAGCATCACTTCCTTGTATCTCCAAGACCCATCATCATGGTTGCAATAACATCACTACTAATGGTATGTTCTCAAAGACACTACTAGCAGTGCAGTGCCAAAGGACATTAATTCAGTCCCAAGCTGCAGGTATCCAGATATGGCATCAGATGTAAAGATGCAGGTAAAATTGCTGAATGGAGAAAGGGGAGACTAGTCAAAGCAAGACCCTGTTGTCACACTCTTAATGCAGTTTTTGGCCAATTTAATTGCTCTTATGAGAGGACTCATAGGGTATACTATTAGTACACTTTCCCCTCTGTCCTCAGGCATTTTGGCCCTCCAAAAGCGACATCAAAGTCTCTCCAAGCATTTCAGGTGTCCTAAGGCACTCAGTTCACATTATGCATAAATGCAGCAGAAACATGTTTTCTGTTGCATTTAGGCCTTAAAACAGACATAGGAGATTTCTCAACATTTAATGTCTGCCTTGAGTCAAACTAGCCCATCAGAATAAGGTACAGTGTTTAATCACTAGAAGAAGGGCAATCCAAGAAAATGGGAAGACTAATGGTCTAAATTTTAAACTTTGTAAATTGCTTCTGGAACTGTTTCCTGAAAAACGGGTCAAATACAGCTGGGAAGAGAAGTGAAGGATACTGATAATATCCAAGAACAATACAGAGCATACACACACACACACAGTCACATACATAGGGTATGCCCTACAAAATAGGAGAGTGCCTAGAAAATCCTTATGCCATGATTAACCCCTACATAACTCAGCCTCTACAGCTCAGAGGAGGCCATCATAGTATTAAGCAAAAATTATTATGCAGAACAACTCAGCAGATCTCTGCAGTCAGAAGGATGTTAAGGTCTCCTCAACTGTGTCTGAAATTTCACAAGTACATTTGAAAATCTGCTCTAATGTATTCATTAAGAGACTAGCAATGCCAGGTGTGAAAATCAACTGTTCTCAAAAAAATCCATTATTTAAGCTTTGTGGCCTGAGATGATCAGCAGCATTCAATATTTAAAAAAAAAAATCACAAATCACTGTCTAACAAAGTGAAATGTAACTAAACAATTTTAAATGGGAAACAACATCTTGGCAAGTCACAACAGCCCGTTAATGAAATTAATTAGTTAAGGTATAAACAGTAAAACTTATACTCAGCAAATTCAGACAGATTAAACTCTGAGAGACCAATGATGGTCTGTCTCATTGATGAAACTTTTGTACAGCAAATGGGGAGGAATTTGTAAGAACCATCCCACCAGGAAGAAAGGGTAGTGAGATGATGGGGTAGTAATATCTTTAACCATCACCATTAAGTCCCAAAAAGGACAAATATACTCATAGTTCAAGGCATAAATCAACCACCTATTGTCATCAAAAGTTGGGAAAAAAGAGAAGAAGAAACAAATAAAATAGAAAAACTCGGCCTTCCACCCCTAACTATTAGGGAAGTTTACTCAGTTACTGTTCAGTACAACTCTTCTTCCAGCTCTCCTGAAATAGCTGGTACATCAAGACCTGAAGGTTTTAGTAATTAGAGTAAAATCAAATGCACTGATTGCTGGATTCAACCTTGTGTTGATAAAACCTATTCTGAATCTGTTAGTGATATAAATTCAAAATCTCTTGTAATATATGCTACTATTCAATGAATTGTTAAAAAAAATTAAATTAAGAAAAAACAACCCAAAAAACCTGTCAAAAGCACCAAACAAAATTCCTAAATCAGGCCAATTCCAGGTATATGTTTAGATGCAGGAATGATAAATAACTGCAGCTCTGCACAGACATGAATGTTTCCCAGTATTTCAGATACTCTACTACTAGGCAGAACAGCTTTTTCTTTCATTTTTTTCCCCTCCCTTCTCCCAAATCACTATCAGCAGTTTTTATAAAAG
>NW_021939256.1:250569-293069 GCF_001715985.3 Manacus vitellinus | reverse complement strand
TTCCTATGCACAAATGATTAAAACAAAAAATAAAACAAATGGAAGCCTTCTGAACTCCGGATATAAATCCAAACCATGCAACTCCAGCCTACTGACAAAACAGCCCAACCCGACCACAATTTTAAACAAGCAAACCTCTGTCCCTGTCAGTACCAACCACCCACATCGACAACTCCCAGGCTCCCTTCTTCTCATGGTCTCCAGAACAGAGTTAACTTTTTTGCCATCTCCTTCTGCCAACAGATGGCATTTTTTAACAATATCTTTCTCAACACTTGGCCCAATCCTTCCAGACCATGGATGACAAGGACAGAAACCATTTTTTCAGTAGATATACTGAATTTTAGGACTGCCACTCACCTTACCACTAACTGTTAAACACCAGTTTTCACACCATCAGCCTGTTTCCCATTAGTCACAATGCCTGCCTTCTCAGAAAGGGTTCAAACCCTCCCTGCGTGACCAGAGGATGTGTTCAGTGAGGTGCCTATGGCCTAACAGAAATGCACATATCTTGCACATCAGAGCAATCTACAGTAAAATAACAAATTAAAAATGCATGTCTGTAAAAGCAGTAGTTACACATGTCACATGTATCATAGTCACACCACTGTGCATCTTGATAATTACCATTTGGGAGTGCATTGAATTGGATTGCATGCAGTTGGGATATCAGTCTGAATCACCATCTCCAATTCAAATAAAAACATACAGTCTCATGAGTATGTCCCTTATATACCTTGTCTCTTCAGCAAGCACAACTAAATCATTATTATAATCCCATTTAGCATACAAATTGCTAAAAACACATTTTATTAAGTCAGAAAGTTGGTCTTGACTTTTTTGTATCGATTGTAACAGCAGTCTCAAACAGAAGAGTCCTTCTACTGCCTGTGCGGGAGTCTCCCACTCATTTGCTTTAACTCTAGCCAACTCCATGGCAGACTTCCAGGCCAGGACAGTCTTGAACAACATGCCCTGGAATCCATACCAGTTGTTTAAAGATGCTGGGAGCTTTTCTGAATAAAAGTAAATTCCTTCCACTTCAAGTAGTTTTCTTAAATAGCAAAAAGAGAGACTCACAGTCTCACACTGAAGGTCAGGTTTGCAAATCTAATAAAATGATAGATAAGTGAACAAAAATTGGCAAGATAATATAACACATCTGTTACTTAACTCCATGTATTTTCCTAACATTTTTGTATTAATTTTTTTTAAAGCATATGCAAGTTTGAAAAGCTGTTACATAGGTTCACCCCATTTTTCTTTACTAAAGTAAATGTAGACACAAGTATATGATAGGACCAAATGGCAAAATGTAGATTGAGAAAGTAATAGCTGTATCTGGAACAGTCAACTTGCATGCAATTATCTCTGATCTAAACAGCTGCACCAAATATATACTTTTTGTTTGGACACATCTGTAGATATGATGTGTGTAATTAATTATTCATTCAAAAATGCAATTTCATGATGCATTTGATTATTTAGGTATAAAACACTTTTAATTCTGAGGGGTGACTAAAAATAGTGATTTTAATTTATTCCTGCTGCCTACAATTACCCACAACCATGTATTTTTAAATATTTCCAGACTATAAAAATTACTAATTTTTGCCACTTGTGTTTATCTGCATTTAGACTTTGATTTGGATAAATTAAGCTCTCAAGTGTTCCTTGCTTTATGAAACTCTGCATGTTGTACACTTCAACACAAATAAATGACTTCTACCATTAGAGGTTTAAATAATGTAATGTATTTCATGCTCAGCCTGAAGCTGGATTCCAATGAAGTTGCTAATGCACGTAATGATTAAGTGTAACTCAAATACTAACTGTGTTGTTGAAAACATGACAGGCAATAATTTGGTCTATTATATTCTGCCATTTAATTCCCTAGTACAGACATTCTCTGACACGTTATGAAGCAATGATTTACAATTACTCAAGCTGCAAAGGTCAGAAAGTGACATTATAATCATCTACACAGAGATCCCTTCTAATGCACAAAAAAACTAGGTAATACCACACAAAAATAGTTTTACTAGAGTAGAAACTTTCTATTTAAGATTTCCCAAACTGCACAAATATAAATAATTAATTTACATTACAGTACATTAAGGCATCCTTGAAAATATAATGTTTTTCCTACTCCCACCAATAAATTTATGAATAAGTCTTTTTTGCTGGCTAAAAGTAATCTTAAAAGCAGGCTTTCACTAAAAGTAGCCTGCAATTAACAGTAATCAGTTAAAAAATCTGAAAATCTAGAAGATATTTTAGAACACAGCACACAGGAGTACAGCCAAATTTTTTTAATGCAGCTGATCAAAGCATATCC
This sequence comes from Manacus vitellinus, assembly GCF_001715985.3. NCBI lineage: Eukaryota > Metazoa > Chordata > Aves > Passeriformes > Pipridae > Manacus > Manacus vitellinus. The sequence goes on along the minus strand of NW_021939256.1, from coordinate 290,728 downwards.
TTACCTATAAAGAACAAAGATCTATTAGCCATTGTGCTCAATATAGGGTGAGTATTTTTCTTCAGACATTGTCAAAGCAACCAGTGTCACTAAAATACTAAACTTTACAAATCTCTGAACTACTCTTTAACAACAGCATTAACAACAGCAGCAGAAGTGATTTCCATGCTTGGGACACAATAACTGTCCTCAAAGCTTATTTACAGAAGGCTTTAAAAAATAACTGAATTTAGTAAAACACTTATTTAGCAGAACATCATATGACATTTTGAGAACTAACTGCGAAAAAGAGTTTCAAAGCAAATTGAAAACTAAGGAGCAGAAAGCAAAAAAATATTAACACCTCCATCCACCAAAAGACCAAAACAAAGGAAAAAAAAACCCACCAACAATAAAAAACTACAAGAAAGAACTACTGCAGTAAAATACAGAAAAAATCCAGCCTTTTCCAAGCCCCTCCAAATTCCTTTGTGTCTAAAATACTTAGTTTTGTTCTTAAAACACTTGACTGCTATATATGAAATACTATATGTGTAATAAACATAATAAAGACATTGCTACAAATGCCCTTTCAATTTGTAGGAAGGTGGAAAAAAATGTTTATATGCATTTTTTAAATACTGAAAATTTTCCTAAAAATCCAAACCTACCTTATACCCATCTTCCTCAGTCGATTTTTAAGAAGTCATAAAGGAGAAAAAAAAACAAAAGAAAGAAGCAGCCCATCTTACTTGAAACATATAACTATATAACTACACCCCCAAAAATTCTGATTCTGAAATCAAAGGCAAGAAAAAAGCAAAGGAATAGTACACACATTTTTAAATCAAACATTGACTGTAAGTTCTGTTCAAAATCTCAATTGCAGAACAATGCATTTTTCATGTTCTACCTAAGGCATAAAATTTGAAAAGTGCATGATAAGCCTTTTCACTGCATTTCACCATGAAATGAAACAAAAATTTTAAATGCTGGGCAACCAAGATTTTCTCATCTAACCCAGGTTATCAGCCAATTTTAGAGCCAGACTTTCAAAAATTCAATTCAAACTTGCAGCAGTTTGCTACCCACAGAAAACGGACACTACCCCTGAAATAATGGGATATATTTTACATCCCTGGTTATGGAAAAGAAAACAATTAACACACATCTGTGATAAGGAAATGAGTAGCAGACAGTTTATTCCAAATGTTAAAACATTAGTAGTGTCCAATTTCTGTGTCATGTAGTTTCTCTGTGCAGCTGGAGAAAAACAAACCCTGAACTTCAATTAAAAAAAAAACAACACAGCAAAATTACTGCCTTTTTCAACAACTAAGTGAATTATATATTGTATACTTTGTAGCATGTAAATACGAGGATCACTTGGAAAATTGAGATATAGCAAACCCTTCCTGAAACAGCACAAAAAATACAGCTTTTTCCCTTTTTTTGTAAGATAAAAATTTCCAAATAATTTGTCTTTTAGAAAAGTGGTATTTTGAGACCACACTACACCATGATGTTGCACTGACATTTCACCTTTAAAATGTGCCCAAGTAGATTCAAAACACAAAAATTGCGTTGAAACACAGTTTATCCTCACAACTAGCAGAGGGCTTATTACTATGAATCTGAAAGTCAGAGGACAGAATATTAACTACTGTAGAAAAGAAAACATAGTGCAGGACCTTCTGTTTGTGACAAAATTACAGAGTTAATGTTCCTGAAAGATCACTTCACCTTTTAAAGCATGATTTTTAAAAAGGTAAAATTTATAGCAATTAAAGCTAATGAAGAAATGCAGCATGAGCTGCTTATGTTCAGGAACTAATAGGTCCACTGAGCATTTCTAAGATTATTTAGCCATCAATGATAATGAATTGACATTGTCAGTGGTGTTAATGTACCAATGCTCTATAGTGCCACTAATACGATAGCCAATCCCAGCAATTTTATTTTTTTTTTATGTTGCTACTTCATTTTTTTAACTAACACACTACCCAGTCCTTTCAATTAAAAGAGCAGAAATACAGCACAGGCTATTAACACTTGTTTCTCCTCTGCCACATATAGATATGGCATATTCATTCTATGGACTATGGATCAAACTGCTCTGGTCATTCCTCCTTCAAATCCTGATCAATTCTTCAGGACTGTTAGCTACAGTACAAGAATGTCTTTTCCAAATAAAACAGTGTTAGTGTACAATTGTTAAAATACATTTTTGGTGCACATTAAGTGAAATGTAATGATTATTTAAAGATGGACATAAATCAGATTTTTGTGAGCACAGGGTATTGTGGTGTATGTCTCTTCAGCCCATTGTTTTGCCATACCTAAACAGCACAGCTTCAGGTTGTTGATGAAAATTAGCAATACAATACTACACAAAAATGGAAAATGAGTACCTGCTTGGCTACCAGGTATGACATGTCAGCAACATACAGTAAGAGATCAGCTTAGGAAAGTGACTAACATTCCAATCCAAAGTTTAAATCATTCATACATGTTTTAATCTCTCTCTTGCATAACCATTGTGAATCGCAACTGAGAGTTGTATAATTTCTGAGACAGGTTCTGTCAGACATGTCAATCCTGAAGTGATAAAATGAGTTTTTGAAAAAACAAGGCACTGTGCCAAATCCTAATAATTTTAATTCTCTGTTTTAAAAAAGATACTGTATTAGTTAATTTGAGATTTATTTTACTTTTCCTCTCACAATTAAATAGTTAACTAATATGATGATTTTTCAGTTTAAGTTAAAAGAGAATTGAATAAAGAACGAATTCAAGTTTGTGGACAACTTCTAAAGAACAGAGCTTAGGCTTAGCTAAACAGTTCTGTGGATCTGCAGCTGTTAACTATCTCATATGTCAAATTCTTGGCAATTCCTATAGCAGAGATAGTAAATAAATATTTTTAAAACAATATAAACCAGCCTACCATGTTCCTTTTACCCAGGTTGCAAAATAAGGAGTAGCACAAGTTATTCTACTATGGATATACAGTGGACTTAAGAATTGGGCTTATACGTTTTTATTTCTTGTTTCAAGATGTCAGCAATTAATTTTCTTAAGTGAGTAAACCCATCCAAAGTATCTCATAATGCTGCATGCAAAATTATTTGAAAAACAGAGAGATGAATCAGTGAAAATCACTCATCTGCATCTTCAGCTGAAGATACCCTTGTCCTTTAAAATATGTAACTCACTTTGTCCTGCAGTAGATTGGTACACTAAGGCTAAAAAACCTCTCTTGCTGAATATTATCCCCAACATCACACCACACTTTTCATGTGTGCACTGCTTTATCTAATTGAACCTGTGCTCCTCTACACATTAGCCATAAGACCGCTATAGCAGATTACATAGGTTTGAGTAAAATATTTTTATTTGATGCATATATTAGTTAATTTCTTCAGCATAATAACATTAAAATATATTTTTAATCAGAACTAGGGTATTAAAATCCAACTTTGAATGTCCTATGATGTACCATATATGCCATGGCATTTTAAAACCTTTTAAACATTTCTGCTAAATTAATTAGTTTTGCATTAAGGACTCTCAATGCCTCCTATTAAATGCAACGCATTTGAAGGACAATTAAACATTATGAACGATCCTTCCGAGGAAATAATGATTGTAAAAAGAAAAACAAGATTTTTTGGGTAACAAACAGGAACACAAGCATACATAAAAGACTTCAATTTATTTTAAGTCTTATGCCTGCAATATTTTAGATCCGTTTGTTTGAAAAACCTGTCTTCTGTTTTGTTTTCGTAAAGAATGAAAACCCTAATGGAGTCCAGAAATCTGTTAATGGTACTAAAATTATAACAGTATAGCAAAAGAAAAAACCCCACACAGTAAAGTCTATATTATATATTTTTTATGTCTTTAAATGGAATTTACAGTTCTCTCTGGCAATGTGAATGAACATCCTATAATTTAGTCAATTTACAGATTACAGGTTCAAATTGACCTTGTAGCCCATAAAATTGCTCATCTTCAGTGCAGGATTAGAAGTGGGAAAAGAATGTCATAACTGTATTTAAGGAATTTACCATAACAATGGAAAGGAGGATATGCATGCATAATTTTAGCCACTCTTGCTCACATCACAGTTTTCAACTCTGAAACAATGCATATCCTGCGCTCTTCTCCTGGTTAACCATGGTGGAGACTGTTTCAATTTACTCACCCACAGACATGACACTTGTATTCCCTCATCCCAAGGTGCCTCTTGACATGGTTTCTGGCATCTCCGAGCTGAGCTGTTGCAAAGTGGCATATCTTGCACTTGAATGGCTTTGATCCTAAGTAAAATTTAGCATAAGATATGAGTCGAATTAGAATAAAATATCACCCACGGTTAAAGAAATAAAAATCCTGAGAAAAAATAACCTTTTAAAAAGCCTATCCCACATTTAACCTGTTTGAGATTTTTGCCTAATAAAAAAGGTATCTTGTACATAAATTTGTAACTCCCAGGACACAGACAGTATACACTATAAATTACTCACTCAAGTTTCCTAAAGTTCAACATCACAGAAAATACTCTCTTAACTTTTAATTTGTTCTTTTTCTTAAAAACCCCACAAAATACCTTAAATGAGGACAACATAGTAGGTAGATAACACTTCAACAAGATGGCAGAAGTTGTTCTACCCCTTTCCCCATTTCCAAATGGGGACCAGGTAATGGTCTTAAAGAGGCTTGGTATCAGTGTAAACTGCAAAATGTACTTGTTTTTTAAGCAAATATTTTTAAAGCAAAGTAATTTTACAAGTCTTCTGACTTTGAATAGATTTCACATTAGCATTGGTATTTCAGATTTGTTCTGTCACACACAGAAAATGATTCATCACCTAGCTATTGTAATGGCATGCAATGTATGAATATACAGTGGATAAAATATTATGCCTTTATGACTGTTTTATGGTCAAGAATTTACGATTATTCTGCAAAACAGAAGTATTGACATTTTGGCTATTATTTATTTCAAGAACAAACTTTAATACTAAATGTCTGCTGCAAACCAAAGAACTCTGAAATTATTTCTCCAAGGAAGAAGTATCAGCCTATTTCTCATATCCCATCAGTTCAGAAAAAAATCAAATTATTTGTCTATCTTAATTAACAGTGATCCTCTCTCAAGATGGAAAAACTATTTTTTTACTGACATAGTTAAACTGGGCACATGCCAGTCTCCATGTTATTATGCAGCAACACTATTCTAGTAGCACTTCACAATTTTCTGACCACTAAATCCTTAAATCAGTAAATCAAAATCATGGAATTGCAGTTAAAAGTAAGTACAATATGGTCACAGAGTCTTCATATTATGTTTAATATATGTTTTGTGAAGTACTTCTTCCAATACAGTTAAGCATAATATGAAATATGGGATCTTTAATAAATATACATAAAGAGTTCTGATAAGAAAAATGTTGCACTATACCATACTTGATCGATGACCCTTTTTGCTTTGCCCTTGAAAACAGAACATCCTCCAAGAATGCACGGGTGAAATTGAGGATCTTAGTAAAAATTTTTAGAGTCTTAAATTTCAATTTAATTCCCAAAAGCTAACGAAAAATGAAGCATTTAATTTTAATCTTCTAACTGAAATAAAAAAGTCAACAGTACTAAGCACTGGCAGACAAGGTTGAATATTTCACAGTTCAATGACAATGAAGCCAGATCTCTTAATACTTCCATTTCTACTGTTGGAAGTAGATGTAAAATATATTTAGCACCTCAATGGTTATATCTAGTCAGCTTTATATGTTTAAATGTCAAAAGCAGGTTTAGACTGCAGCTCACAGCAATCACATTCTATCCATCACTCTAAAAAACCCCAGTTTATTTAAATGATCCTGATAAAACTAAATTAATCATTAATTTGGTGACATTTCAAATCAACACTGCATTCTACAAAGATATCCCTGCAAATAAAGAAAACTATCTTTGCATTAAAATAATATTAAAAGTTGACGTTTTAACTTATGATCTTTAATTGCACAATTAATAACATCAAGACCACAGTTGGAGAGGATTTTTTTAAATCCATTGGTGTTTATACTGCTCTTTTTCTCATAGAATTCAAATACCATGTGGATTCAATCCTATGTTCCCTTAGTTTCTCTCCTACTGATTAAATTGTAAATTTGTTCCTCATTCTGTTACTGCAGGTGTCCCACAGGGCTTCCATGCAAGACCTTTGCTGTTTTCCATTTACATGACTCCTTTGTGTAGGACTTGAGTTAAGACCAATTGTGGCTATGGTGTGCTGACAATACAGAAATGTATTATTCTGTTGACTGCTCTCATCCAAAAACCACTGAGGCCTTGAATGTTTTTGATTTTTTTTCCTCAGATCCAGAGCTGAATATCCGTTAACGTCTCCGTTTAAACTCCATGAAAATTCAAGTGCAGGCAAGCTTGTCAGTACTTATCACCTAAAATAAAAGCAGCATATCTCCCTTTTAGGTTGCTGGTGCCAAATTTGTTCCAGTATGTTCTTGAGTGGAGCAACCCAAAATTTTATATTAAAAATGAAGACAGTAGACTAAGAGTTAAACTAACAGGGAAAAAATAAAATCTGTATTTGCCATAAAGCTATCTGAAACAATGTTGAAGCAATAAACCATTACTTAGCCATATTTATCACAAACTTTAATAGTTCTCTTATGCTGTTAATGTCATATATTAGATTTGCACTTAGCTTTTAGTTCTCAGAAAAATGATAAAAATACTTTCAATATAGCATCTTTTCAACCAAATTACTTAAAAAAACCCCCAAAACCAAACAAAACCAAGATTACTTTACCCACAAGTTATGGCATGGAAAACAAGTGTACATTTTCTGATGGTAGCAGTAAACAATAATACTCTTAACAAGAGAATTAGGGGAAAACCAAACCAACCAACCAACAACAAACAAAACAAAACAAAAACATAACAGCAACAAAAAAGAAAAAACAATAAACCACCACCACACCAAACTGAAAATAAGACTAAATTTAAGAGTTCTAATCAGGCAGACACAAACCATGCTACTGTTTTATAACAAAAGACTCGAGTTCATAGTCCTCACTTTACATTAGGACAATACAGACCCAAAGCTGTAAAAAAGAAATCACTGTCTCAGCTTTAAGCCAGGCAAAGGCAACATCATTGCACCTGCAGGCACAGCCGTGTTCCTAGCTCAGGCCCAATACAAAGCGGGCAGAGCCACATGAAATATCATCGTACCATTTCCTCCTATGTTTAGGACAAGGGAGTAAGATACCACACTTACATTGGACAAAACTGACATTAACGGAGAAATCTGACAAGAAAAGAAACAAAGATGATGTGGTTGCAGGTGATTTTTCCTCAGATGTTGATTGTTAATTAAGTTTATGGGACCTCCATCAATTGCGAACTAAAAAGTCTTCCACCTCTACTACTCCTTTTATTCTTCTTTACACTTCCTCATTTTCACTTGTCAACATTTGATGGACTTATTTGTTATGTCCTCTCTAGTAAAGCTTTCCTTTCATTTGCAATGCGAAAATCTCCTACATTATTAAATGGTATTTTGAAACATTATTTTTCTATTAATGGAAATCATTAGTTATATCTTTGTAAAACTTTCCCTTCCCTTCCCCCTACCAACCCAAACCATCACTAATTACTCAATTTAAAAAAAAGGCAAGGAGTTGGGTATGGTTACACACACATACACACATGTATAAACATATTTATACACATCCAGATGCTGAAGAAAGATCTTTTTAAAAGCACATAATCAGAAAAATAAATGGGAAAATGTGCAGCCATGCTCCTATTATGTACCTGTTGTTACCCTTGAACAGATGAGAAACTGGAAATACTGCAATTTGCCTCACCAATGTTACAAGTCAGTGTATATACAGTTGGTGGAGTAGGTCATTTCCCTCTGCCACCACTCCCAATAACCTAAAAATATTTGTTTCTTATTAAACTGCATCCATTGTGATACAGATTGGAAGAAAGGGTTCTATAAGACACAAAGAAAACCACAAATACGAAAATATGTATTAGAAGAGAAAGACTTCTTCCCATTAACTATTAATAAAAATCTCCGCATTACTATTTATGTGAATAAGCAAAGAATAAGAAAAGCATTTCATTTAAGGGTGCAGTGAGAGAGGGCAGATAAAACTCGATTCTGTAACCCTTCTATACCTCTGCACACACCACCAAAAAGTGACTTGCAAAATTAAACGTATTCTTTTACTGCTTTGCATGTTTAGTGCTATCCGAAAGCACAATAAAAATATACTCCATGATAAGTCCTACACACAAGATGTTAAAAAGTACACTAACTTTTACTTAATGTTACAATCAATGATGTAACTTATGTAAGTAGGGTTGCTTTGTCATATATTGATAGTTACCTCACTTTCACATCCACATTAACTTGATTTTAAATGCAATTAATACATACAGTCAAGGAAGACTAATGGACTACATTCTGCACTTAACCTGGTGGACATTTTCAAATGGCACAAGTGACCAGTGCAAACCTATTTTGCATTGTAAACGACTAAATAAATCTTAATGGATTAAGAATGATCAGCTATCAACACACAAGGGAAATTAAGTGCTGAAATGCCTACATTGATTATTTTAAATTATTAGCCTTACTCTGTTCTTGAATTTGTATGCTTTTAGTGAGCTTTAACACATTTACAAGACTTATTGACTATAATTACAAGAGAATTCAAGTAATGGACACATCAATTATAAGCAACATGTCTTGACCAGACAGTTGCATAAAGAATTCTAAAGAGAGCTCCATTAGCATCCTCCCCCTTAGTTTTATTCAGTTTTATCTGCCGTAAGAGGGCATATTAAGGGCTTATACAGCTGTTCTGACCATGTGAACACAAGCATCCTTCTAAAGACTTAACACCGCATTCAAAGTTGGATATTAGCTGAAGCAATACAGATAACTACGTTATTGACAGGACAGAAGTAATGCTGAAAGTATTAAGTATGTGAGTTATTGGTATACATGTATACTGCAGTTATAGTAAAATACTTTGAAAGGTTTGAAATACAATGTCCATGTTCCCCAAGATTAATTTAAGGATTTGTTGTCCAGTCACGCCCTCGCCTTTTCATAAAAAAACCTTACAAAACTATTTTAGGATTATGTCAGGAATTACCATTCTTTTATGTTTCTTTTCTCATACCTTTTTGTTCTCTTCCTTGTAACCATGCACTAAGTTTCAAATACTGCATGAATTTAAACTATAGCTTCCATAATAAGCCATTATTTAAAAGTACAGTAAAATAAACCTTACAGTTTTAATGAAAATATGTTCATTGAAATGTGAATTTATTATTCAAATCCACTCATAAATTCAACCATGGAGACACCACTTGTCTAAGCAGAGCTCAGTGATTTAGAAAAGCTGTCTATTTAAAATAAAGAATGTATGGCAGGTTTATAGAAACATCGCAGTGAATTTTTACATAAATTTAGAACTGCAGCTTATGCATTTTTCTGCAGAAATGTTTTTAAATTTTCCACTTAAAATTAAACATAAAAATGAATTGAAAGTGTGATCAGCACAGAAACTAAATCAGATGCTATGTCCCTGTGCATCACATCAGCACTGCACACCACCTTCCAAAAAGGCTGACCAGTTCCAATCCCTATAACTCATTTCTACAAAAACCTCTTGTTGTATCTTATTGGTATTTATTTAGGAATGATGTAATATTAAATGTCTATCCTGAAACATTATGTAATGCTGAAAGTTTCATTGAATTGAAATTAAATAAACAATTTGGACATTAAACAAGTGCAAGGAAGAGAAAATTAGAAAGACCAACTAATTGTTCTCTCAAGCATCACCACGTCATTATATAAATTTAAGAACCACTCACTGGTTACAATTTAGATTAAAAGGAAGAAAATCTCTCTATATGGAACAAAAAGCAGAAGGGTGACTGCACTTAAAATGTTCTTACATTTTCTGCCCTTTGATTACTGTATTTTCATACCCCTTTAGGTAATTTTGAATTTCATCAGGGGCTCATCAGGCAATACAAATGCCAGTTCATAAGAAATGTTAAAGAAATTAACAAGCAGAAAAAGAACAATGGCATAAGTCACTCTCTTTGAAAGAGACCACTTGCAAAGAGAGTATTCCATACCTGTATGGGTACGGATGTGAGCTAGGAAGGCCATGGAATTGCTACTTCTACACATCTTCCCACAATACTTGCAGACATTGCCTTGGTTCTCTTCCCTCTCCCTGTTTATTTGCTCAGTGTCTTCCACAATGTATTTATTCACTTCGCGCAGTAGCTCTTCATGTTGCTCTTTGATGTGGAGAAACAAGCTCTGCTCCGAATCGAAGGGCTCCGTGCACTTCAAACACTTAAAGGTTGCGCCGCCTTCAGGCAGCTCCTCCACACTCGCCTGCTCATTTCGCAAGTGCCCAGCACTGGCCAAGTGCTGGTGAAGGTTGCTCTCTGTGTAAAATGATTTTCCGCAGAGTAAGCAATGAAAATGTTTTTCCTTTGAAGGATGTTTCATGGCTATGTGAACATTCAGTCCGCTCAAACCATCTGCTAGAAAACCACAGTCATCACAGCGAATACGTGTCGATTCCCCAAGGGAAATTCCTTCTGACTTCTTCTTTTTCCCACCACTTGGTGAAGTGTCTGCTTTCATGGTGAGCTCATTAGCTTTCACTGCACCCAGCACCTGTCCTTCTGCAGACTGGTCAGTGGCCTCCCCATCCTGATGACTTTTTAACCTTACTATAGAAGAATCAAACTTGCCAAAATTTTGTGTTGCCTTTCCTTTATCATCACCACTGATAATTGTTCCTAAAGGCTCATTACTACTTTCTTGCATGCCTTCAGCTGTTGAGCCATCTGCCTCCCAAACATTGTTATTTATAGTTACTTCAGCTTCATGTTGTGCTTCCATAAGGGCTTCTTCCTCCTCCCCAGTAGGATCCTCTCTGAAACTTCTGTCACCATCTAAACTATGTATATTTTGTACCATTTCTCCAATGTTTCCAGAAAAATTTGATTGCTCTACTGCACTACTTGTTTCTGGAAGACTTAGCACAAGTGGGTTATTTTTCTTCAGTGATTTTATTTTGAGACTGTCTTTGTTTCTACACTCTACTTCGGGGTTTTCACTATTTTCTTCCAAGCTTTCCTCGCCTTTTCCTGAATTCAAGTTTGTGTTGCTTGATCTATTTTGATTTTCTGCAGTGCAATCATCATCTGAGTTAAGCAGCTCCTGGCCATGCTTCCTTTTCTGCACCTCACAAGTACCTGTTTCTTGAACTGATACTTCCTTGGAAAGTGCAGCAACTTTATCTTTCTGAGGTGTTTGCTGGAATCCTTCACAAAAAAGATTTTCTCCTCCATTTTTAGACTCCTCATCAAGTTCATCTCCTACTGCATTTTGGGAACTGACATCTTTAGGGGTTCCTGGAGATGTATTTTCATCTAAGACAGTACACTCAGTCAAGCTTTTACTCATATGATCACCTCGTGCTGCATCATTGGCACATTCTGTTTCACCTGAAACAGTTTTCGATTCTCCTGTGCTGTGATGGTGCTCCTCTTGAGGCAAAGCAGTGCCTTCTTTAGCAATATTTGCTGTATTTGCTTCCTCCCCAGAAGAAGAATAAACATAAGATTCTCTTCTAATTTTATGTTTCTCTGTTGCCGCGTGCCTAATCATCTCTCTGCGAGTAACAGCATAGTAGTCACAAGCCATGCAGTAGTATTCAAATTGTTTTGTATGCTTTCGCTTCACATGCAGCTCTAAAGAAGCAGCAGAATGAGCAATGAAGTTGCAGTGTACACACTTGTTGTCATTTGCACCCATTGCTCTTCGCTGGAATCTTGGGTCACCATCTTGAGCAACCCTCGCTGGTTCCAGAGGTACACCTTGGTTTATATTTAATGGATTGATAGCAGGCTGCAAATCTGGCAGCCTACTGGCATTTATAACTTTTAGCTCAGTATCTCCTCGCTCAACTTCCTGATTGTCTAAGACAGAATTTTCCAAATCTGGTGACTGGCCACCATCCTCAGCATGTTCATACAAGGCAGTCATGGGGCTGTTAACCTTCTTGATCATGGATTCAAAATTACCTCCCTCAGGGCTAACAATGATCTCCGAGTTCTGTTTTCCACATCCTTCTATTTCAACACGACTTTTGTGTTTTTTGGTTGCACAGTGGCGTTCCATATCTCCTTTGGTTACAGTGTAATAATTGCAAACCTTACACAAATAGCTGTACTGATGACTGTGCTTTCGCCTGATGTGAACAGTCAAATTAGTAACACTGGAGGCCAAGAGACCACAATGGGTACAGGTCCTAGAAATAGTGCCTTTCAGTTTTCCTCTTTTGGGTGCATTAGCTAAAACCAATTCGTTTTCACCAATGCTTTGATCAAGTGGAACAACTTCCTTATTTCTTGATATGGTTTCTACAGAAGAGGATGAAACATGTATAATTTCTTTATCTAACTGAGTATTTCCGCTCCCAGAAACAGAAGTATCCACCACTGGTTTAATACCGCCAACACCAACACAAACCTTTACAATACATTCTTCAAAACGTAGTCCAATGTTGTTTTTCCTGGCATTTTCAAGATGCTTGCTTCTTTTGATATGCTTCTCCATTCCTTCCTTACTCAGTGAGTAAAGATTACATGCTTTGCAAAGGAAGTGATATTCTTGTGCATGTCGGAGTTTTATGTGCCTTGTAAGAACTGTGGAAGATCTTGTCTTATAAAAACACTTTTTACATTGAAATTGGGTTTTATTCAGAACAGAATGCTTTAGTTCATTTCTATGACTTACGAAGGAAGAGTCTGGAGTTTTTGCTTGCATTGATACTTCCATTTCACTCGCAAGTCTTTGGCTATTGTTTGATACTGAGTCAGTGTAAGTTACCGCTTGCAAGGTCTGATCACTGTTACTCAATGGAGTAGCTTGCTGAAATAATGAACCATTGTGTTTCTCATTTTTTTGATGATTTATCAGCTCTTCTTCCAATTGAAAAAAAAGAATGCAAGTTGGACAACTATGGGACATATTATGCACTTCACTCATATGGCTTTGAAGGTTCATCACATTCAAGGTGCTAAATGAACAGAGCTCACAATTAAAGCTACAATCACCCATCTGGTGTTTACTGTCCTGACAGTGCTGCTTCATGTCTTCCCTGACTCCAGATGAATAGCTACACATCTGACAATGAAACTGGACCCTTTTTGTATGAAGCTTCGCAACATGAGTTTCCAAACTTCCTCTGTTCTGAAAAACATGACCACAATCCATACAAGTATGAAGAGTACCATGATCAGCAGTAAGTTTAACATCAGAATCTTTAGCACCTGCAGTGCTAGAAGAAAGGGTATTTGGCTTATCTTCAGTAAGATCTTGAATTTCTGCAGTAGCATTGCAATTACTTTTAGCATCAGTTTCTAATTCTGTATGTGACATAGGGCTCGAATCACCAGGTTTAAGCTGTGTGCTGGAAATATGCTGTATGTGTACTCTCTGAGTTTCAGACTTGTCTCTCTTACTATTATCCAACAAGCTGTACCTTCTTTTAACCTGCCTTTTTAATCTGAAAGACCTACTCTGTCCAAATGAAGACCTTAACAGGAAAACATTTCTTTTATGTTTCAGTCTATTAAATCTCCTTGTCCTGTATAAACTGTTAAGTAGCTTTTTGGTAGTTAGAGGAAATTCTGTTTTCTGCAAGATATTTTCTGATGGTCCCGGTATTTCTAGTTTTTCAGTATGAACTTCATCATTTCCTCGTATACCAGAAGAAAGCAATGTTTCTTCTGTCATAGTATCTGTTTTTTCAGTGGGAGTATTTGAAGATGGTATCGTTTCAACAAGTTCACTGCCATCATTTTGTTTAGGCAAGCTTACTTTTGAGTCTTTCAGTGTAGTGCAAACACTTAATTCTTTTGCATCAGCAGTTCTTGTCTGTAATTTATTGGTCCCAAGTTTTGCTCTGACTTTCCTGTCTTTGGTTGCAGTAGACTGTTGGTTTTTAAAGGATTTTTTCGTCAATATCTGTACAAAACCTCCCCGTGCAGCAAGATTTTGGCGTCGAAGATGAGTCTTGCCAAGGAAATGAGAATTCAGGAGACTCTCTTCAGCACTCTGAAAACCACAAAGTTCACAGCAAAAGATCTTGGATTTCTCATGTTGCTTAACATGCATATGCACTGAACCACATTCATCTATGCAACTGCCATGAGGGCATATTTGCTCTTTTGATGGTTTAGGGAGGCTTTCTAAATGTTTATGTTTTTCCATATCAGAGGAGGAAGGTAAACCTTCATCACTTATTTTGCCTTTAAGATCTTTCTCTATGTTTCCAACTGTACAGACACCACTGATTTCTTCTTCTGAAGAAAACTTATCAGGAACAGTAGCTGATACCTCTTGCGAATGTTTATTTTCCTTGTGAATGGAATCATCATCAGCACATCTGAAATCGTAATGTAGGCACAGGATATCTGAATTAAATATGTCACTACTCGGACAACTGGTGACTCCTTCCTTCTTTACAGCTCCAGCTATCATACTATCTGCTTCTCCAGCTAAAACTTTTTGTAATTTCCTTCCACTATCTTTCATGTCTTCTGAAGAACTCTGCTTTCTTTTTCTGGAGACATTTTCAGGCTTGTCTGCTTCAACAACATCCAGGCTTGGTGATCCTGACAGCGCTCTTTTGTTTGTGCCATTCTCTTTTCCTTTCTTTTCAAGGTCCCCGAACACTTCATCTGGTAGAAGCCTTGTTTTCTGCTGAGATGAAGAGTCACATCCAGCATTTTCTCCTGATGTATTTCTGGAGGATTCTTCTGTCAACTCAACTTGTAAATTCTCATCAACATCATCTCTCTTCTTATTTTCCTCCTCATCCATCCTTAACATTGATATTATCAATTGTAGATCATTTGGCTTTGTACCTACAAAACAAAATAGTTATTATTAGTCTTTTATGCACAATCAAAAGTTAAAAAGACTCCTGCAGTATAGAAAATTAAAATCATGGCAGAAAAATACAATGAGAGATATGAGGCTACATTTTCAGCATGGTATCTAAACCACCTTCTAGGCACTTGCTTACAGGGCTCTCACTGTGATGAGCACCATGTGAGCAAGCACCAGATGCAGTAGTTTTTGTGTAATCAAGTAGTCTACTACATACTTAAACTTGGGCCTGACCTTGTTTCTGGAAGCATATTTAGGGCACAAAATATTAAAAGCTTTCAGGGAACTGGTCATGGAATGTTTAACTGTTCCTGAACTAGAAATGCAGGTTCCCAAATTTAAAAGCTTGAAATAATCATGACTTATAATAATTATGCAACAACGACAAAATAAAGTTAACATAAATGTTAAACATTGTAAGTATGCAGCTTGCTTTTCTTCCTTGGCTTAGATTACCTGCTGAAGAGGGAAAACACAAATAGAGCCATATTCTAAAAGATTATGCCCCAAATATCATCCCATCATTCCTAAAATACCTTGAAAAATTTCATTTCCCAACTGTGGAGGAAGGAGGAGAAAAAAAAGTCATGAAATAGCAGTGCAGAAAAGCGCAGCACCTTTGAAACCCAGCACAAACTCCAACCATCCAAATCCAGCTACCAAAAGCTTTGGCTCAACTGTCCAGTCTGACCTTCCTGTTCCCAAAAAGATGTCACCACTAGAAAACTGATGCTACCAAGAGAGTTTATAAGAGGGATGGGGGTGGGAAATCAAATCTTGACATTTATTACCTTTTCATTTTGATATGAAGCAACTGAGAATTGAAAATGCATTTCATTTTAACAGATGATTAAATACTAAATGTTTATCTATGTGCTTTACACTATGATTTAAACATCAATTTGTTGCAGATCCAAGTATTCGTTTTTTTGTTCAGTTACTCATTGAATGAGGCCATGACCACAACTGTAAGTACTTCCTGACAAGATTAAGTAATTGCAATGTTGATACAGATAACGTAGGGTACAAAAACCCATTCAAGTACATGCTAAAAAAAATAATTATGCTTAATTCTGAGGACAAAGTAAGAAAGGATTAAACTGAGAAAATACATTCAAATTAGTTGGATGAGGGAAGTAAAAAAGTGTTTTTCTGCTTAAGAATAATTTATGGACAGCCCCTAAGGAATTGAGTGCACATTAGTCGAATACATTGAACAGTTTTTTAACTGTAGGTTGCTCATTGAGCTAAAGCACTGACCAAACCCATACCAAGCTAGTTATACCTAAATAACAAGAGAATAACCACCTCCAGATCACAATAGCCTTTTGTAGGATCACAATATTGCTCCTCTAACTGTAGTTTTCTGATTCTTATACACTATTATTTTTCTTTGTTCACTAAACCATGAGAGGAACTATCACAATTAGTAAGAATTAAAACAGTCAGATCTATATTCTCAGCTCAGCCAGCATATTGTATGTTAAAAAACGCTACAGCAATTAATAGCAGGACCAGAGAAGCCTCTGAAGTGCAAGCTTACCCCAAAAAGGTTTATGAGCACTGTTTGGGATACAGAAAAAAAGACTGGATTAAAATTATGTTGTTTAACTGCAGTACGGGTTTATTTATATAACTTGCAAAATATCAAGTTACTTCAGTGATCAGTGCCACCAGTTCTTGCTTAAATGTTTGCACACAGCAGCCGTGGGTCCCTTCCCTCGCTGCACCTCCACTGCAGGTTCCCACCCCACCACTGAGACCTGACTACTCTTCTCTTGCATGGCCTGGGGAAGAACAGCAGGGGTTTTTTTGCTATACATGACAATTTGCAATCTCAAACCAATCCTCCATCTTCTTTATAAGATACTTTCCTCTAAGACCATAAGATTTATCAGAAAACTTGTCCAGCAGTGAACTAATACTGATGTTGAACATTTCCACTATCAAAGCTTGTATCAGGATAATCAGAGGTTTCTCCATCAACAAAAGTGTGGCCTTTTCTGCCACTCCCATGCAAATTCAGCTCACCTCCACCAGCCACTCACACATCTAAGAAACATGGTTGAATATCTGCATACAGTCTCTGCAGGTTTAGCCTGGTTTCTTGGCATTTTTTCACAAACTCTTCAGTAGAAGTTCATCCTGCTCTGTGCTCAGATCACAATCCCAGTTCTGGTGTCCAGTCTGTCTTCCACTCAACTGTATTGCATCAATTATGGATTTTTCAAGTGCTCAGGAAAAAAAATATATATTTCCTCTAATTTATCTTTGTAAACCATTTGTAGTCAGAACTACAAACTAGTTGCTAGACAAGTGAAAAACGCAAACCATAAATCTCATAGGTGCTGCCAATAACTTCAGCATGAAATTAAAATAGTCATATATGCAAAACAAATATGCTAAGGAGCCTTACACCCCAGACTTCTTGCCTAATTCTCCCAATTCTCCAAGTCAGCAGTAAATGGAGGCAATTATCTCTGCCTTCATTTCATGACAAACTCCTAGCAGGCAGACCATGGATGGACTCTGTTCCATTTATAGGCAGTATTTCTAAATTAAGTCAATTCTCTCACATCTACCCCCACAACTAGTAGGCATTATCAAGGCTCCTCAGCTGCACAGGAGGCTAGGTGTGGCAACAATTAATAATACACCTTTACCAATCTCATTGCTACCTCACATCTGAGTTTCCACACACGCTTCCCAGAGTTAGATTTGCCTCTGTCCCACCTCCATATAATGTGTGTCATAATATCACGGTGTGGGAGCCTGCACCTGCAAGAAACCATAATCCAGAAAGAATTCTCTATGAAAGAAAACAACAATGGTTGCTGCTGTTTCTCTAAAATTACCCCTATATTAATTAATTTACGGAATTAAATAGCCTTCAATTTCTATTAGCTCTCTCTTAAAGTTGCCTTTAGGACAAGAGTACATCTGAGATAGACACTTAATGGCTACCGTCACTACTTTTGCTGTACCATAGTCAGCAATTTGCTGAGCTCTGGTCAGTTCTCCACATCTCACACAAGATCTAGACCACAGCACTGAACCATGTCTCCTGCTACAATCTTTGCTTAGTTAACACTGCTGTGCCTCTAACACAATTTCAGTAGCACACACTTCAGCTTCTTTGATGGCAGAGTTGTGCCTCACACTCAAAGGAAGCTGTGGGCTCCTTCCTGCATAGATTTATTGCATGAACGATTATCACTACTTGAAAACGCATTCAACATACCACAAGCCTGCTGTAGGCAAAAGGAGCCTTCCTCTGCTTCTCTCCCAAAAGCCTCTTCCCAGATTTGCCACAAGGCAGGATGTTGGGGAACGCAGGGCAGAGTGGGACGAATTTCAAGCCTGGAGAAAGATTTATAGCCCTGAGTGACACCTTTTACACCGAATAAGACTCTACTTCACTGGACTTTATTTGTTCACTGGACTTTATTTATTCACTGGACTTTATTTGGACACCGGATTTGACACTATTATGGATTGGACAGTTTTCTTGTTCTCCCCAGTTTTCCCCAGTTTGTTGTTATGCTGTTATATGGTTGTGTGTACCCCAGTTGTTGTTTTTGAAAAATCATCCTCCATATTGTCTTCTTCCTTCCCTCACAGTTTTCCCGCCTTTTTCCCTGCTTTCCCGCTCCTCTGCCTGCCATTGGTTGGAGTTTGGTGCAGTGCAGAGGTAGCTCCCATTGGTCCTTTCCCCCGGAGATTCCCGAACTCCTCCCTTCCTTACCTAGCTGCCCAATCATCATATTTCCCTAGTTGTCAATCCTACGCTCCTCCCTAGCCCAAGCTCCACCCCTAAACCTACCCTTTATAAGTTACTGTTTCTCCAATAAAGTTTGGCATTGCTCCACGAGACTTCTACTGTGTCCTGAACCCTCCTTGCAGTGCCCGATCCTTTTCCTCTCCCCTCGGGTCGTGGTAGCAGGAGGACAATGGCAAAGAATAAAGTGGTCATAAATCTGGGTGGTCCTAATCCTCTGCTTGCCTAAGCCAATTCACCTCTGCTCTCATCAAAGCCACCACACTAATTAAGGGCTAGCCTGCAGTTGGTATTATATATATACAATGGTATAATATAGAGGAACCAATGCAGTACAGAAGGCATCAACAGCACTCAAATCTGCACAGTCGCAGTGACCGATATATAGTTAAATGGGTTTTTTTAACAAAATTAATGTTGGATCAAACATGAGTCTGGCACAGGGATCATCATCACAAGTGAAGAACCAGCATCTGGAATTTCATTAGATTAATCTAAGAACATTAGAGATTTGTTATGCTAATCCCAAAGCATCTAGAAAACACTCTAGATGTAACAAGTAACCCCCTGCAGCCACAGCAGTTTAAGCACATGCTTAAGTCTAACTCCTCCGTATTAGGATGACTGAGTAAGCCTTTTCATAGCAATGTAATGCTGGCAGACTTGTACAGCAGTAGGAGTAGGGAAGAATAGCTCTTGAACTGCCTTATTCATGGACCAGCAAGACTAAAAACAATGCAAGATGCAAGCTCTCATCTTCTAAAGCATCATCTGGTTACATTTTTACAAGTAACAAGTACTTGTTGATGGTATTGCTAGGTACAACACAGCAGAAGACCAGAGCAAAGGATCAAACCCAAGCTAAGCAGACAGCAGCCAAATCTTCAGTATTTCCATAGTTTAAAAGCCAGTTCTGTCAAACAGCGCTCTCTTTAACATGGTATTTGATGTTCAAAATGAAGCTGTTCTAACTCAAAAGTGGGTTGACTTCTTGTAACATAAATCTTTTGTTAATGTTCATATAAATCAAGTATAGCTGAACAGATTCTTAAAAGATATGACCAAAAATTAATTTGCCACATTAGCTTCAGGTTAACAAATTCTTCTGCTTGGAGACAGTCATACATTACCTAATGCATTTTAAGGTTCTTTGCAGCACATTGCTGTTCCTGAGTTTCGGAAAGAAACCTGTTGTGACCTAAAAATTTTTGTGCAGAAAAAGCTGAGCTCAGTAATTCTACTGGAAATAGGCGCTATAACATAATGCATTTCGTCAGTAAGATTCTAAATATCTGAAAGAAGTGAAACATGTTTTTAAGATCTTCAAAAGCAAAATGTTTATGTTACGTATATTACATTTCATAGTCCAAATATCCAAATCTTAACCGAATATATTAGGAGACACACATTCTTAAATTGCAAGTATATAATACACAGTAATTTGGCTATGTCACATAAACCAATATAGCTAAAGATCCTCCTCTTTCATCCCTTGGGATTTCCAAATCATCAGAATCATGGAGCTTTTGTTTCAATATTTAAAATAATTTAAAAGATATCCCACAGTCAAAATTCAGCACCATCTCACTACCTCTAAAGAAGAAAATACAAAAAAACCCTCAAAAAATAGCACTTCTTGAGCTGCCACCACCATTTTTTACCTGATAACAATGCAGATTTTATATTCTTTGTACAAAGCTTTTTTGTATATTGATATAGTGTCTGCTACAGTTCTATACACAAGCATCAGTCATTTGTGGACAGAAGCTCTTCTGTGATGGAAGTAGAGAGCACTTTAGTTGAGTGTTCTAATTTTTTTCTGCTGCTCCAAAAAAACAATATATGATGTGTCTATACCAAAAGGTGGAGACAGTGCAGTTCAGCTTTTCAGTGTAAGACTTGCTTTGCCCTAATCCTCAAATGAAATTTAGAAATTAGTAATCTTAAATTAAGATCAAAAGGACAAGCAATTTAGTGATGATCCATAAACCTGTAATAAACTACAGAATTCCTTAACTTGATGCTCAGTACAATTTTATTTACTTCTCTTTTTGGTCACATGCCAAGGGAAGGGGTAGGGATGTGTACAGAAGAACCCAAAGAGAGTACATTTACAAGTACTAAATTCTACTTCCTTTACATTTACAAGTACTAAATTCTACTTCCTTTTTTTATTATTATTTGTTATGCTAATCCCAAAGCACTTCTCAGTCACAGTACTATTGTCTCCAAGTATTCAATGCCCAATCTGCAGTGTTTGTAAAGGATGTGACATATGGAAAACAGAGTTTCTTTTTTCTTCCAGCAAAAATTCTCCTTTTCAGACAATTAATTCTTTCAATGAAATCATAGACACAATGAAGCAAAATCATTTTAATAAGCTCCTTAAATAGCCTGCACAAAACTGAATGTGAATTCATCTCAACATACAACCTCTGTGTCAAATAAGCATCTTCTCAGGGGCCTAACATCCTTCCTAAATCAAATCATACATCTGTCTCATGGCCTTACAAAGTTACCTCACTCCCCTCAGAGAGACTAATCCAAGCTAACAGTCTCCTCAACAATGGAATGCAGGAGACAATATGGTTGTTGGCTCAAATGGAACAAAGATCACCATTTTCTGAGGAGTATTTGATACTATCCATTACGAATATTTGTTTTCCCTTGCAGCTCAAAAATGTTGGAACTTTGAGCTTTGCATCATAAGCCTTTCCATGTAAAGCCACTCCTTTTCCTAGGATAGCAAAATCACCACAGGAGACTTCCAAACAAGCTGCAGACTCCCAAGACTAAAGAGTTCGACATTTCCACATAGATCTATCCACAACAGTTTAAGTAACAAAATAAAAAGCCCCCTGATAGTCATCACCTGTGTGATCACCGAAAATGGTGAGTTATCTGCACCCATTAACTTCATTTCCTCAGAGCCACTAGAAAGAACTCTAAGGGCATCATGGGGAAACACACCCTGCAATACTACTCACATGCTGCTTGCTTCTGCTTCCAAACCACTC
Source organism: Manacus vitellinus (assembly GCF_001715985.3). Lineage (NCBI taxonomy): Eukaryota > Metazoa > Chordata > Aves > Passeriformes > Pipridae > Manacus > Manacus vitellinus. Next base: position 268,905 of record NW_021939256.1, on the reverse strand, counting down.
AAAGTCCTTCCTGGTGGGCAGAAATTGGCAACATAAAGGAAGTTCTTGTGAATTCCTGGCATAAGGAACATATTCTTTAATTCATATCAAAAAACAAAAAAGCAAAAATATTAAAAGGGAAGGCTCCCTAGTTCGTCATCCACTCATTTCAGAAAGAGCCAAATGCTGCTAAATGCAGCAGTAACCACTGACTAGATCAGCTTTGAAGAGGAAGTCAAAAAAGACAGACATGGATATACATTCATTTCAAGCGCTGTCAGAATCAATAGGCAGGTATATCCAAGACAGAGAATGAGATGATATGCACTAGTATCTCCTAAAAATTGTTAAGTAACCTCCAGATTTTCAATTTTTGAAAATTTAAAAAGGTCCGTTTATTTTGAATTTTAAATTCAAAGAATTCTGCCTGTTTCAGAGCAAGGTATACATATAACAATAGCAATAAAAATATCCAATACAAACTTCTGAGGATCCAAGAAAGACCGCATTCATATAGCACTGTGATATTTATTTATGAAAAGGACTTTATAAGTATTCTCAAAACACTTTACTTTAGAGAGTTCATCAGGTCCAGGAAAGAAACTCCCAGGAAAGAAATATTCATTTTTCACATACAGTAATAAGTCCTGCAGTTTGTGGGAATTTTCCAAATGACATGGTTTCATGCAAGATGCAATTCTCACCAATTAAAAGATGCAACTACACCAATTAAAACTAGAGAGAAGCAAAAAGTAAAATGCAAATTGAATCCCTTTCTACTGTTGGCTGTAGTACCCTCCCACATGCAGCGGACCACACTAGAATTATCAGAGAAAATACATAGGCACTATCACTGCCACCTGAAAAAAAAATGTTGGAAGTCTTAACTTCTTCCTGCACTTTGGCAGCAAAAGATAAAAGTAAGTTGAAACTGCTGCTACTTGCTAACTTTTACTCCAGAAAATTTTACCCTAGAAACCTGCTCCTAGACGCCCTGACTGTTTTCCTTTAAGACATACCTTATGTATGAATTTCCTTGGAGGCTATTCTGGTGCTTAATATTTGTGAAGACTTACCAAATTTCCATCAAACTTTGCTCAAAACTAAAACCAAAAGAGGAAAAAGGATGGCTTTGTTGGCCCCTTCTTTAATACTATCATATCACACAGAAAGCAACAAGAGGCCTCCACCATCACAGCCTGGAATACATTTGTCTACTAACTCAGCTTGAGCAGGTTGAAAAGGGTGAAAAGGCCAACACAGATGACCAGCTCTCTGCTCACTGAGAACCAAGAACCCTTGTTTTGAGCTGAAGAAGTAAAAACTGGAAGAAACTGCAAGTTTTTTCTTCCAGGAAAGAAGGAAAAAAAAATTTAAGGTAAGCTGTATTAATTAAGGTATTAATAAAGGAAGGATTAAATTAATTAATGTAAGTACACCAAAAATTCATAGATAAATAAAATAAGTATTGAATTTTAAAAAATTTTAATAAATAACAAAATCAAATTCATTCAGTGTGAAGTCAGGACACAAAAACTGTAGAAAAAGACATCAAGGGAAGAAGATGGCAGAAAGTAGAAAGGGAAATTTAAAATGTCTTAAATACTTGTATTTTCTGTCTAATCATGTTAATTGCCTTGCCTGTAGCTCTTTAATAACATTCTACTAAGGCAAATCTGGCCCACATGGTTTAGCTTACTGTATTTATCACCATTTAAATTACTGGGGAAGGAATGTGTGTAGTAATCTGTGTATATAGGCACATGCTTCTCAGTGTTGTGCATCTTGTTTTCCTCATCTGCTGCTTATTTAAGAAGTTTGGTTGAAAGCTGTGTGCCTTTTTCGATTTTTCGATGAATAGGTAACATAAAGACTTTGGATTTTTTGTGTGATAGGTTAACAAAGTTTCCAGAAAAGAATACAAAGTGTACATATGCTTCTAAAGAAAAGAAGTTAATAAAAATAAAAGCATTCTGATGACACCTGGTGGCCACTTCAAACAAGGAATTAATTGCATTTCATTTGAGAAAAGCAGATCCAACAGAAACGTGTCACAAGTTCTATTGGTAAGCATATCTACAGAAATGACAGCTGACATTATCAATTAGAATAGAGATGTTCATTAGAATATACACACTTATATGTCTGTCTGTATCAGATTACTGTATTACTGGTAGACACATAAACATATTCAAAAATAGAAACAAACCCTGTTTTTCTTTTCAATGAAACAGAAGTGATCACACTGGAAGTGTTTCAGCTCAACCCTATAAGACATAAAAAACGGACATTTTTTCTGTTTTGATCTTCCAGCTCAGTTGCTTACGAAAAGCAGAGGGTGATGGGGGAGAATCATGGTGGCAGCCCCCTGCCTCACACCAGGGTGCGCTCAGCAGTGCTCTGTATAATGCATGCTGTCTCAAATCCCTCCAGCACAGCCAGTCCTCCAGCACACTTTAGCAAAGTGAACAGACCAGCCTTCCCTCCGTTGTGTTACTGGATCTCTTAACAAAGAGAAATTAATATCCATCATTAGAAATCAGTATAAAAAGGTGACACCTGTACACAGATCTCAACTATGGAGAGGGTAAACCCTTAACATGCAGAGGAAAATCTGCAGGTCAAATTACACATTTTTTCCTTTGTAATACATGCAAGTAATCACAACAGTGCTGCCATGCCCTCTGCAATACAGCAGGGGACTTTTTTCCCCCAATAACCTTAGATGATCGCCACTAAGACTTAAGCCACATGCACAACTGTGCAAAGCCTGGCTTCCTTCATAAATAACTGTTATTTGCTTTCAGGTGAACAAACCCATGCTTCAGCTGTAGTCACTGCAGGCCTTTTAAATACTTCTGTACTCCGCACAGTTCAGAGGGTTAAAGTTGAATTTTATTCTAATTTCCATTACTGGCTGTGATGAAAAGATAGATCCAGCAGATAGAGACCAATATAAGACAGCACTGGGAGGCGCACCAGCGTGACAGTGGCATTGTGAGTTCAAGCACTGGCAATACGACACAATACAAAAATTATTAATGACTTTTGTGGTGTCTGTGATACCAGTCAAGAGATACTATTACAGCATATTGTGGAGCCTCTTCCTTTCCCTATCCTCAAGCCCTTCACTAGAGCTATGCCATGGAGCTACTAAAGCCTCCTCCTCTCCAGCAGAGGATCAAAAAGAGGCTGAAGGCCAAACAAGCTCCCACTTCTCTCCAGCAAAACACACTCTCGGTCAGCAGATGGAGAGTGGAGGTGAATGAGGGAGGAGGCAGTGCTACCCAGGAGAGAGAGACCAGGGGATGCCATGGTAACACCCATCTTGTACTGCAACCCATATAATGAAACCATATCTTCCCAGAATGGGTCCCAGGCAGCTAGAACTTAAGGAGAGAAGGAACTGAAGAGAAAGAACAGCCCCTTGCTGACACCACCATCACCATTTACTAGTCCAAAGCATTCACAGTACTGATATTTTGGGAACAAATACCATGAAGGTTTCAAATGCCACTGTTTGTCAACAGTATCCATTTTCCTCCATGTCTGTTTGTTTCAATGCAAAAAATTTGGTGCTTACCTCAACCAGTTCCTAAAATTCATCAGTCTTCCAGAACCAGCAATATGCCTAAACATGTGCACAGTGGCAGCAGGATTCATGTGAGGAACGTGTTCAAGTGCATTTCCATGCATGGGGTGTAAGAATAGGAACATTTGCGCTGGGGACTACCTCCCTAATTTCTACAAAAATTGTGAAGCTTCACTCTATTCTAAGAGCTGCACCTGTAACAGATTTCTGTTACTTCAGTATTCAGTCCGCAAAAACCCTCTCCCAGCTACACAAGACTACAATTTCCTTCAATTGCTGGTTTATCATAAACTCAAATCTCCTGCCAGCACCCACAATATCAACAGCTCCCACCAGGGCCCAGCAGTCACACAGAGCCACTGCTAACCTGGCCATTGGCTGGCATGATGAGGGTGACACCACAGCCCTCCTCATCCGCAGATCGGGAAGACAAGTGCTAGGTCAACTTGGTGGCCCCAGGTGTGGCCTTCTGCTCCCCAAAGCCCTCCTGAGCAGGAAGTACATCATGTTACTGGACCCTTCCCACACAGTTCTGGCATCACAGGAGGTCACGGCAGGACCATGTAGTGCTTCCCTGGGCAAGGGGACCTCGGGAGTTGTGTCAGAGCTGCAACTTGATTGTGTGGGCTCTGTACTTCCTCAGTACATCATCACTCTCTCTTAGGAATGCATTAGGAGAGTGTTATTACTAAAAATACTACTAATTCCCTGAAAAGCACCAAGTTGAAATCAATCCCACAAACTTTCCTAAGATCAATAGGTTTTAATGAACACAGAAAACATACTCTTTAGCAACCACAGGCAAGTACCTGGAGACCAAGCTAGAGTAAGAAATTGCACCTGCTCCAACACTTTCTTGGCAGGAAAAAATTGACATATCACTAAGCAAGCTATTGCTCAGCTCAAACACCTTCAGGATCTGAGGGACCACAAGCTCACCCTTATGGGTGACCTGCATAGTGACTTATCACAGCAAAGCACAGCCAGGACACGAAGTCAGATCTCCCCATCACAGAAAGGGCAGGGTTTCAGCACTGCACTCTCAGTCAACTGAGCAGGCCACATCAGAGAGCCAGCCTGCGACTCTGATGGAGCAATGTGGGCACAGAAAGCGGACTGCAAGTCAATTGGGCTGCCGCCTTTAGCAAAGGGTCCTGGCATAGCCTGTTCCTTTCTCAGGGGGTAAAAAGAATATTTAGTCCTGTGTTTCAGTCATCAATAGTCATTTTCCCAGTATTCACCCTGGGAAAAATTTTAACAAATGCTATAGGACTTCTTTTCCTAGCTGTTATCAACAATGGAAAAGAAACAATAGTGTAAAATTAAAGCTTACAGATAATGGGAGAAAAAATGTCGGTTTATGTCTTATACAGTGAAACCTAATATTAAGTGTGCTGTTCCATCATGTATTTTCGAGCAGACTTGAGCATTACATCCTATTTTTCCCCAAGAACTATGATTCAGATTTTCACTTTCTGGTAAATTCCATAAATATTTGATAATCAAATGCAACTTCTGTTTTGTCAGCTATGAAGCCTTCCTCATTCTAAAGCACCAAATTATTTAGCTTTTTACATGAAGCAGGAAAGGAATTCACTTCCAACAGTGACCCTTGAAATTCCATTTTACAATTTAAAATACAATTACTTTTTTTTTAACAATTTAAAATTTTGCAGCAAGTGCACCATTTTTACAGGACTTAATATCTGGTATTATTTCTATATACTAAACAATACAGAAGATTTTACTGCTTAAACCCCTGTAACAGCACAAATCACAGCAATATAAATACTCAAAGGATCTTATTACAACCATTACACTTTTCTCATCAATCTCATTCTGTGCTACTGTGCTAAGAAGATGTAAGTATTCTTAGATGCATGTACAATGGAAAAAAAAAATACCTCTCTAATGAATCCTTTCAAAATTACCCCTCTCCCCAAATCACAAAATCATAGAATTGTTTACATTGGAAAAGACCATTAAGATCACCAAGTCCAATCATTAACCCAGCACTGCCAAGTTCATCACTAAACCATGTCCTCCAATGCCACATCCACACATTTTTTAAATACCTCCAGGGATGGTGACTCCATCACTTTCCTCAGCAGCCTATTTCAGGGCTCAATAACCCTTTCAGTAGAGGAATTTTTCCCAATATCCAACCTAAACCTCCCTTGGCATAACTTGAGGCCATTTCCTGTTGTCCTATTGTTTGTCACCTGGGAGAAGAGACTGACCCCCACATGGCCACAACCTCTTTTCAGGTAGTTGCAGAGAGCAATAAGGTCTCCTCTGAGCCTCCTTTTCTCCAGGCTAAACAACCCCAGCTCCCTCAACCACTCCTTGAACAACTTGTGCTCCAGACCCTTCACCAGCTTAATCGCCCTTCTCTGAACACGCTCCAGCACCTCAATGTCTTTCTGTTGTGAGTGGACCAAAACTAAACACAGGATTCAAGGTGTGGCCTCGCCAGTGCCAAGTACATGGGGACAATCACTGCCCTGGTCCTGCTGGCCACACTATTTCTGAAACAAGCCAGGATGCTGTTGGCCTTCTTGGACACTTGGACACACTGCTGGATCATGTTCAGCCACTGTCAAACAGCACCCCCAGGTTCTTTTTCAATGAGCAACTTTCCAGCCACTCTGCCTCCAGCCCATAGTCCTGCACAGGAATGTTGTGACAAACCGCAGGACCTTGCACTCCACACTGTTGAACCTCATACAACTGTCCTCAGCTCATCGATCCAGTCTGTCAGGATCCTTCTATAGAGCCTTCCTGCCCACCTTGGTCTCCTCTGCAAACTCACTGAGGGTGTACTTGATCCCCTTGACCAGATCATTGATAAAGATATTTAACAGGACTGGCCCCAAGTGAGCCCTGGGGAACACCCCCTGTGACAGGCTGCCAGCTGGACATAACTCCATTCACCACCACTCTCTGGGCCTTTTTTACCAGCCAGCTTTTTACCCAGGCATCCCAATTCCACTATCTATGTTTTAAATTACTCACATATTAACATCTAAATCCAACTGAATTCAGTGGGAATAGGGCATTTGAAAATCAAGATATTTCTTTAGGTGCTTTAAACGGATTTGAAAAGTAATGCAATATATCCAGATTTCACTATTTTATCTACAAAACTTGTTATTCAGAATTGAATAAAATTACATAAACCTGTATTTTTTTAATAAAATTAGTTTATATTTTGAAAACTCAACAATTAAGAATGCTTAGCTGCATTAATAACTCCTTCTCCAAAATGCTTCAACAGAAAAATTAAGTTATACTAGACTATTTCTAATAACTTGTAGATTTTCAAAGTGCCCAGTTAAAAATGAAAGGACTACAGAATAAAAGTAGCAAATGCACAAATTCAGTGCTATTAAAAGGCAGACACATGAGACCTCGTATCTTGTGCCATTTGTAAAAAGGTTGTTTTATTATCAGCGTAACTAATCACAATGAAGCCATCTCTTACAATCAAAGTCATTATAATGAATTTTCTTTACAGCTACAGAGAAATGGGATTTGCTGTTCCATATCAAACTAGAACAGGCTGTATAAATTCTTCTTCATATTTATTGTTAAATGTAACTTTTATCTATAAAATCAGCCATGAAATATTAAAAACTGAAACAACACAATTTATATCCTTTACTTAATTTAGTTTAAACGGTCTATTCCCTAAAGAGAGGGAAGAAAGGTTACATATGCATTATAGCGTGCCCTCCTCTCTCCCCCCTAAGCGTTTCCATTATAAACTGCCTAGTTTTGGAATTTATAACATGGCTGTAAAAATCCACTTCATACTTAAAGTTGGTATACTTTTCCTTTTACAAATTTAAAAAAAAAAAAAAATCTGCTCCAGAAGGAAGGCAAGAAAGGATGTGAGAGAAGGCAAAAAGCAACTAGACTAAAAATTTTAATGCTTGGACACTTAAAGCAGTCAGTAAGAGCCATCTACTGTAGTTCAGACCCATCTTCCCCTCTGCCTGAGGAACCATTGGGAGATGGTGAGCTGGCTGCAGCAGAGCCCCTAAGTGGATGGATGCCAGGTACTGACCTCCAGCTGTTGCTGACCTGCCAGGTTCAGGCTGGCAGACTGGGGATGAAAACCTCCCTATGCTACTGCTACCTCCTAAAGTAATCTGTACAACTGGGAGTTGGACAAATGAAAAATTAGTGAGATCCACAAAAAGCATTAAAATCAGTTGTGTCAGAGAAGAGACAAGACAAAACACATCAGCACATCTTAAAAATTAAAGACAGACAGAGCAGCATGTAAAAAGAAGCTTCTTTTTATATCTATAAAGATATAAGACTTAAGAAATTCAGGAACTGGAGATTGGACAACATATAGTGCAATGAAAACTGCAATAGAAAGATAAAGACAGACAAAAACCATCAGAAGTTCATGGAAGCCAAAGGATTAAAGGGTATAAAAGACAGCATGGAAAACGATTCATACATAAGAAGGTAGATTCCAAAATGAAGCACAAAATAAAGCAAGAAGAGACAAGTAACCCATGACCTTAATGTGCAGGCTACAACCTAGGCTATTTCCTACTAGCAACATCTTATTTTCATCTTTTTTCTAAAGCACAACAAAAGCGACAAAAGCGACAAAATGTACCTTCATTTTCAGTGTCCCCATTTTACAGTCTGAAAGGAATAGAAAGAAGTAGCAAAGGAGCAAAATCCTGCTTTGGTTCTGACAGTGCAGCTGGTGATCTGAACAAGCTGGTGGGAGCAACGACCAAGCTCTGCCAGGTGGCCGCCTGCAGACACTCAGGGGCACCAGGGAAGCTGGCAAAGACCTGAAGTCCAGAGAGGTTCCCATATGCCCCAGATGCTGCACTCTTTTGTTTAGAGGAAGCCACCAAGGCCATGGGTTCAAATGTAACCTTTATTTAGTCTTCAACTAAGTCTATTCATCAGAAAAGCCTCTGTCTTAGCACTTCCCTAACTACAGCCCATGAGGTCTATGTACATATATTGCAACCTATTCCCAGAACAATACAAATAAGTAAGGTTTATAAATTCATTGGTTCTCTACAGTGATTCACGCTCAGAGGTGTTAGTTTAAAAAAAACAACCCTCATGTGAAGATCTTCTGGTGGACTATATTTATCTGGCATACACAGACAACAGAGGATATTTCCAAAATATGTGTAAAAAAACAAACACAGTAGAAAGATATTACCTACACACCCTCCTGCTCAAAAAAGGTACATGAGCAAAAAGAACTACAAGTATGAATTTTAAGGATCTATCAGACCAGGTGCCAAGGATCCTCTAAGGGATCAGGTGGTCCTATGGCACAAAAATCTGCACTCGATTCCCAAAATCAGAGTCCAAAATCACTCAAGTCGTTATCTACCTGGTATGCTGGCCACTACTGTACTGGTCAATGTCAAGATTTAAAGTGTCTGGATCAGAAAGTGAGACGTGGAGTCCCCATTTAGGTACTGGTATCTCATATACAATACAGGGAGAGAAGAAAAAAATCCAGCTCCTTCTCCACCAGCATGAGGCAGCCTGCTCAGCTAGAGAAAGGCAGCAAGCACAAGTCCTAAGTCCAGAAAAGGAGAGCTGCTACACCTAGCAACCTGGACAAAAGAAATAAGATACTGACTCTGCAGAGCTACTACCACATTATTTACCTCTCACGAATCTGAGAAGTCTTGTTCTTGTACTTATGGCATGCCTGTTGTACGAGCACCCTGAAGCAAGCACCTAAGCAAAGCCTCCTCCAGTCTACTGAAGTTGCTCAATAACTTGGCATCCCCTACTTCTGGAAACAGCCTCCACATCTCGTGCAGGATTTGTAAGCTTTCGCAATGAATCAGTAAAATCCACATCCACTCCAGGAGTACTTTTACATTTTATGCTAAAAAATGTATAGCAATGAGATTATTTCATTTGAATTCACTGTATTTATTATCATTTATGGTCAAAATATATTCATTACAGCAACATGTATTGAACAAACATGAGCAAACATTTATTAATTGTTCTACCTGGATGCTCTTCTTTACTGGAAAGACACTGAAAGAGCACTCGGAGCACTTTGCAGAACTATTCAAACAAACATTTTTAAAAGCAAAATCTCAACAATATGGCATTTAATAATAAAGCATATATTACAAAGTACTGGAATTTTAGGGAGTATTAGTATTTAAAACGTGCCTTTAAATTACCCCTATTTGGAATGATTGGCGTGACTGTATTAGCTATACATTTTTACATTGCTTTATCCAGTCAGCTCACTAAATCATTAAAAATATACACATCTGAGCTTCAATTTGACCTGCAGTGACTCCTATATGTACTCTCAAAATTAACACAAGCAGTGAATGCTACTAATCTTTGACTTGTAATAACTGATCAAAGAATACTGCCCTGTAATTCACTACAAGCTAAAATCATAGTGCTGAACTGTGCATTTCCAAACAAGTGGTTTATAGCTTCAGATTTAAAATGCAAAGTTTCCATTATATTTAATAATTAAAATGCATGCTGCGTTATGGTTACATTTGGTGACTGGATTAGTAGTACCCCAACTGAGTTAAACAATGCCTTTTTCCTATTAGAGATCGTATTACCATATTGTCTATTTGTTTAAGAAAAGGAAGAAAAAAAGCACAGCAAGGAAGAAGGAATAAAAAAGAAATATGAATATCAAACGTACTGAAATACAGTGAGCACCAAGACAGCGAGAAGACCTGGTATCAGCAAAATCTACACTAGCTGAAAGCAGAAAAGCTGAAATATCTGTGCATTTAAAGTATGAAAACTTTTTTAATAAAAGGAATATTCTCCCTCTGTCAATAAGTGTTCTCATCCAAAGTAAAGGGTTTAAAGCTCAGTTTGTTTTCCTAGATACAGTCTCTACAAACTGAGGGAATACACACATCACTGTCAAAGAGCGGACTCTTTCAGGCTGTCAACTTCTTCATCAGGGTCTGACTTCACTGGAAAGTGTGAAATTATGTAATTACTTATGCTTGGCAATTCTGATGGTTTAGACAAATCCAGTACTATGAACATCATCTTTTATAATGCAAAATTCCTACTGCGATTTTATTTTAAGGACTATACCCTTTCTTTCTGTGCTTTCTAGGTGGCTTATTCAAACAAAATTTAAATATTATGTGAAGTATTTTTCCTCTCCCTAAACAGATCATATTGAGCTCAGAAACATAACTTACAAGGATGAAAAATACTTGAAAAGTAAAATAAAAATGAAACTATGGCCACAGTGACATCAACCGAAGTTTTCTCAGCACTGTCAGCCCAAAACTCTGTAATTGCAAGTCTAAAGACCTTTGAGTACTTACAGCAAACATATAAATAAAATATTATTTGACAATTATTTTGACAAAAAAGACATACTCCTTACATACCTGCACTTCCATGCAACATTTAACTTCAGAGATTAAATCTGTTTTCATTTCAAGTATATTTTAATTATCCTGGTACCAGTAGCAGATACGAAGACAAGTTTGTGTGCCTGAAAGCTTGCCTACTTCTCCATCTACAGTAGGATATATTACCTCTGCCTGTATGCTGCCTCCTTAGAAATCTATCCCATTATGGGGATAGAATTTTATAAAAAATACGAAGGAATATATTCTCTTGGGAAAAAAAGTTTATTCAACACTCTCCTTCAAAACCCACTTTATTGATACAAGGAACATCTAAAATCATGATGATGGGAATGAAGTAAAAGAGAAAAGCATTCCTGCAAGTCAACCTCCACTAGCAAAGTTCAGCATGTTTTTTCCTGGAAACAGAACCTAAGCAGCCTGAACAGAACTAGCAAACTGCACAGTCAGGTTTTCCCTTGGCCTCTCCAAACAACTACCTACTGTACCTAATAACCTTGTGCCCAAAAAGGAGTCTTGGGTTTTGAGAGAAGGAGCTCCTTATGTCTGCTCCAAAGAAGCAGGAGACACCTCCAGTGTCAGACCTACATCAGCTTTGCCTTCAGTCGCTTCCTTCCCTTCCCTCCTCAGGTTGCCAACCCTGTTGGAAACTCCTTGGGTGACACAAAGAAAATCAGACAGGGAACAAAGCCTACATACAACCGTCTGCAGGTATGAGAGGCACACAAAAAGAAGTCAAAGAAATACTTGTCAAGAATTTTCAAGCTACCTAGATTTAGAAAGGCACTCAAACCCACAAGTCTGTAGCTTTGACACTTTAATCAGAAAAAAACTAAAGAAAAAAAAAGTGGGGTTTTTTTTGTACAACATATCTGCCAAGTTCCTGGTACCAACAAGTAACAACACTGTTATAAAAGGTCTGCTCAAGAAAAACCTGGGTTTTGGGGCAAAATTTGGACAAAAAAATAAAATCCAATTTTATTTCTTTGGTTTTGTATGCGCAAATTATGAAATGGAAAGCGTGTGTCAGGTTCTGATTTTGGTCATTTTGACACAAATTCAAAAAATTCTGTTAAACTAAATGAAAATACTCTGATTTATAGTCAGGTAAATGACATCAAATTCTAATCCCAGGTTTCCTTTCCTTCCTGATTAAATTACATTCATCTACACTCAAAAACAAAACAACTAGTGTTATTCCTGCTGTTTTTTTCAGGAGAATAACTTAACTGTTAACAAAATACTACATGGAATATACATGAAGTCATAAGGGTTCTTTCAAATGTCTGCCACCTATCCAAAGCCTCCCAACGATGAGGCTTATCAAAATATCAGTACTGTGTGGGTACAAACATATCAACCTAAATGCAGGACAGAAGTGAACCTGCTTCTGTGAGGACCTAAACACCACAGTTTTTCCCTAGAATACTTTTTATTAACCTGATATGTATATGAGATAGCGAAAACCACAACACTCAGTATGCTTATACGGAATGCACCAAAAAAAGGCTCAAAAACTAAATATCGCACCTTCACATTATTAAAAGGTTTGACATAGTATTTATTGCCATATTACTCCTAATTAGCAGTTTATACTTGTTAACAAGAGCAGTTCATTTAAGGTAAACAGGAATTATCTTTCCATTGTATAGGTAAAACTTGTAAATAGGACAGCTCATAAATTCTAAGATGAGAATAACTAGGAAACTATTCATTAAGGCCTGGGTTATAAATTCAAAACATGAAGGATAACATGCTTAAAGAAGAAGGCTTTATTTTTTAAAGCATTCATTAGGCTCTCATCTCCAAGCCTCAGACTTGTAAATAATTTAAAATGAAAATGGGAACAACAAGGAAGGAAAAAAAAATTCAAATCAGTCCATTGTTGTACCAATAAAACTCAGAACAATAGAAACTAAGTTGGCAGATTTTGAAGACAACATCCAGAAAATATTTTTATGTACTGTATCTTTGAACTTAGATGTTATGCTAGCACTGGATCCAATCCAAAAAAAATTAGCTCTGACTTACAACAACCAGGCTTTGCCCAAGAAAGACTAAACTAGTACACAGGCTAAACTAGTACACAGGCTAAACTAGTAATTATTAGCATTCATTGCACTTTATTCTGGAGCTGCCAAAGCAAACAAAGAAACAAGTTTCAGTTTATCAAAGCTTTTAGATTTTTTATTTATCCATTCTGACTCCCCAGAAGTGTATATCCTATTAACAATTTACATGACAGAAGGCGAGTACCCCCTTCCCTTTAAAGAGGAAGGTAAACCTCGGTTTGTCTTACATGGGGAGCATGAAAAGAAACAGTTTTTACTTCACCGGCATTGAAAATGGAAAGTGAAAAAGAAAAAAGTAACAAATCAAACAAAAAAACCAAAAACACAAGGATCACTGCTGTCCTTGCTGCTTATTCAATGTCCCAAATCCAATGTCAATACAACATGCAGAAAGTGTGTTACACAGCAAGGAACTAGGAAAGTGCAACATTCTACCTTTATTGAATTTCTGGAGTTTGCTATTCTCTTCTCAAGGACTTGGAACAACCCAACTTTAATGTATGATTTCACTTAAGCATTCAGTGGAAGGCAAGCATGCAACAAAGAATTTCTTTTCCGTGTTAACAGACCACATGGCATTGCAAAATGCAACAGTGCTGTATTCCTGTGTCATGGTTCTTGGGGAGGAAGATGTGCGTGTGTGCTGGGCATCCCACGAATGTCAAGACATGCTCCTCAGAAGTCTTGTGCTTGCTTCCTGCACCCCGTGCACCAGGAAATTGGACACTTTTCAGCTATACAGGATTTCCTGCATGGCCACAGAACACTGAGCAGGGAACCCCAGCACTGCCAGTGAGCTCTGGGCATACAGCAGGTGTGAGACTCAGCTACAGCACACACACATCCCAGCTAGTGCAGTGCTTCCCAGAGGCACCAACTTCCCCAGCAGCACAGGAGCAGTGAGTCTGATGCTTCTGCATGTGAATCTAGATGGAAAGGTCACCCCTGTTCCTGCTTCTCCCTCAAACACAGAAGTGGGTGATGCCAACGTGCTATACACCATCAGTACAGGTAAAGTAAGACTCCTCCAAATAAGCCAATTCTGCATGGACTCTCTCACATGTTTATAGCAAATGTTTACAGCAAACCATTAACCCACCAAATGGAAACAGGCACAAGCCACAGGCTGTTCCAGAAAGCCTGAGCTTGAAAACCTGATTAAAGAGAGAACTCACATATACAGAAGTATAAAGCCATCCCAGAGCTCCCAAAGCCATCCAAATGGCACCACAACAACCTGTTTCTGTCTTTGCTTAAACCAGAATCCTTGTCGGGATCTCCACACTTTTCAGACTTTTGCTGGAATATTTCCTACAGAAATGCTTATATATCACGTAACTATAAGGATTCCATAAAAAAACCCCAAAACATGAAACAACAACTTCCATACAAAAGATGACCCAGTACTACTATTAGGATGAGTTTTGTTACACCTTGTAATTGCAGTGGATTTTAACATTTATATGTAATTTTTATGTCCTTTCACCTATACTTTGAGAAGAACTTTTGAAATACCAAAGGTGGGGCTAAGGACAGCAAGAAACTTTCTTTATAACTACAATGAAACAAAGAAATATGAGACAGAAAAGCAACTATACATGCATTTGTAGCAAAACAGTAATCTATAGATATGTATACATTCAGATGTATACACTGAAATACTCCATACCCTAATTACTCTGCATGCCTCCTCCTTGGCCATTGCACACAACACACATATAAAAACTTGTATTTTTAGACTTAGAAGGCCAGAGGCAATTAAAATTTATGCCTGTACCAAGGACCAAAGAAACTCAGGGATATCCACAGCCTCCCAGCCCAGTCTATATAACCTGTTCTATTAAAGACAGCAGTTTAGAAGCAGGCCAGACTACTGAAAAAAAACTGTAGCACAACTGCTGTAGAAGAACTGAAATGAAATAAAGTATGAAAACTTCCACGTATGTTTAACATCAACACCTAGAATGGGCTAACTTTTCTGGAACTACAGACCCTTCACTGGCAGACAGCAGAAACAAGACTACCAGAATTCCTAGTTGCAGAGTAGGTTCCCTCATTTTAAATACAGCTTCTTTCTGCAAAGCAAAACATCACCTTTGGAATTTCTGCAGGTGAGAAATTAAGAGATTACAAGAAAAACATCTTTACATTTTTTGCTCCTTCACTGGTTTTAAAAACACAGGCTAATGATGACTGAGTTTATTTGTTAGCACAGCCCAAATTGATAAAAAAAAGTACACAGTTTAGAAGAAAAGTAGGTATAGGTGTATTTAAACTTTCATGCACTTGTGTAATGACATAAGAGTGTCCACTGCAAAGGCAAACAGACCAAAGATTAAACCACTCCAATATCATTGGAGAGATTTCACGTGAACTTTGACACCCTAGGCCAGGCTAGGTTTAAGGAGTTTGCAGTGCCACCTCCTGTGTGACCCTACTCCTAATTCATTCTCTCCAAGATGTCCTCAGTTAATCCTATGCCTCTTAGTACTAGGCATGGTACTTCAGCCTCTTCTCCCAGGCAACTAGCAATAGGAAAAGGACATAGTCTTAAACTGCACCAGAGGATGTTTAGACTGGGCATTAGGAAGAACTTCTTCATCCAAAGTGTGATTAGGCATTGGAATGGACAGGCCAAGGAGGTCATGGACTCATTGTCCCTGGAAGTGTTTAAGGAAAGACTGGACATGGCACTTAGTGCCATAGTGTAGTTGACCTGGTGGTGATTTGGTTATATGCACCATAATACCACAGCATTAATTGGAATGAATGACAAGATCAGATGTATCTTAAAACAATATTTTTATTTGAGTGATGGTGTCATCCATCCAGTGAAGCCTTTTGGTTTTTCCAAGAATGAGAATATTTAAATTCTAAACCATTTCAGGAAATTCAAACAGGAGCCGCTGAACAATTCCAGTTCAACCACATTTCATAGGCCACATCTCTGTAAATTTTAGCTCATGCACAAAACCACAAATCTCTACATATTCAAAAGATTAAAAAAAAAACAACTAGGCAAAGTAAAGCCACCTTATTCTTAATGTTGTGCACACTAACACGAAAATGCTGTTCTTCACTACAAAAGGTTGGTTTTAATGGAATATTGTGACTGACATTTGCTTCACACGCATTCTAACTCCAAGTTATGTTTTTCTATAAAAAGAGACAATGCAGCTTAAGTTTTAAAGGTGTTTCTAACAAAGAAAACTTTCATGCAAATAAATTAGAAATCTTTGATGCTGTTACTATACAATAGTTCCTACAGAAGAATGATAGTAAAGGATTTAACTCAGGTCGTTTGAATTATATTTCCCAAAATGCTAA
This sequence comes from Manacus vitellinus, assembly GCF_001715985.3. Classification (NCBI taxonomy): domain Eukaryota; kingdom Metazoa; phylum Chordata; class Aves; order Passeriformes; family Pipridae; genus Manacus; species Manacus vitellinus. The sequence continues at coordinate 252,541 of NW_021939256.1, read as the reverse complement.
TAAAAGTGACATGTTTGAACATACTGAAAAAGTCACAGTCCATCATCGTGCTGTCACATCAGTGCATTTGACTTTTTTTAAAATGTATGGATTATACAATTACTGCCAGGCTCCATATTTTATATATAAAAGCTACAATCTGATTATATGTCCATGCTGAAGTAATTTATGAAATAAGAGTGGAATGACTGCAATGTTACTTCTATGATGAATGTAACTTGCTGTGAATAGTGTAGGAGATTACAAGAGAGACCAAACTGAAGCCTGTAATTGTCTTCATCTTTCATGAAGAGGTGTGACCTGGGAAAAATATAGATCCCAGCATCCAAAGCTCCAGCTTCACGCAAACATCTTGATTACTCATGTTCTGGTATAGGAATGGAAAATTTATAGTCTTCACAGGCCACACCTTCAGATTATTAAGGTAAGAATCACAGGGAATTACATCCAGTGTTTAAATTATATGTTAGTCTGTTATTGTTTTGCACCATCAGCAAATCACTTCTGCCATTATTACCCTGGCACTTTTGGATTTCCATTATTTACTACTCCCTAAGTGTTACCATCATGCTTAGTACGATATAGATGAACACAAGCACACGACAAACCCAAGGTCTTTCAAGTCTGCATCAGAACAACTACACAAAGAAGCAAAGAGGGCACTGGAAAACAAGAAACAAAGCTATAACTGTGTAAATTCTGAGATCACCACTAGCTACAGCATTCCTTTCCTTTCTCCTTACCTAACACTACATTTAAGATTAACACTGTGGTTCACAGGCCACACTAATTATTTGAAGGAGCAACAGGAAACCTGTTATAACAAGTCAAATTAAACAAGGTAGAATCATAGAACCATAGAATGGCTTGGAAAGGACAGGACCTTAAAGATCATCTAGTTCCAACCCCCTTGCCATGGGCAGGGACACCTTCCACTAGACCAGGTCGCTCAGAGCTCCATCCAGCCTGGCCTTGGAACATTTCCAGGGATGGGGCATCCACAACTTCCCTGGCCAACCTGTGCCAGTGCTTCACCACCCTCACAGTAAAGAATTTCCTCCTGAGATAACAGATACACAGATAACCTATCCCTCAAAGGCCACCTAAAACAGTAGTTTTGGTTTAACCACCTTTTCTATTGAAGATATACACCCCTTTGGAAATGCATTAATAAACTGCCATGCTATTTATGGGAACATACTTTCCCTGCCACAATCTGACAGGTCCCCTCAGCATCTACTAACTCCCTAGATCGGACAAAACCACGTTGAACATTACAAGACTGTGACAGCATAGAAGGTGCTCACGATTCAAGAGACAAAGCAGAGAAAGGCACAGAGCTAGTGAAAGGTCTGGAGCACAAGTACTCTGAGGAGCAGCAGCTGATGGAATTGGGGTTGTTTAGCCTGAGAGGCTCAAGGGAGTCCTTACTGCTCTCTACAACTACCTGAAAGAAAGCTATAGTCAGATAGGGTCAGCCCCTTCTCCCAGGCAACCACGGACAGGGAAAGAGATCATAGTCTTAAGCTGTGCCAGGAGAATTTTGAACTGGACGTTAGGAAGAATTTTTTTATAGAGAGTGTAATTAGATATTAGGATGGGCTGCCCCGGGAGGTGGTGGAGTCACCATCCCTGGAGGTGTTTAAGGAACGCCTGGACGAGACAGTGCGATGATCTAATTGAAATGTGGTGTTTGGTCATAGGTTGGATTTGATGATTTCAGCGGTCTTTTCCAACCTAAGTGATTCCATGACTGCTCTGTTTAGTGACTGAAGCATAATAAAGGGAAAGCGGCTACAACCCTTCCTTTATTACTTGTTAAGAGCCGCGTACAGAGCTCCTGATGTAACGTGCGTTGCCCCTCACCGCCAACCGCACTACTTCTCAAAGCTCATTCCCGCTTATGCAGTCGGGAAAGGCTGTGCGGGGTCGGGGTGGGGGGAAGGAAAAAAAAGAGGGATTCGGGCAGCAA
>NW_021939256.1:112299-249348 GCF_001715985.3 Manacus vitellinus | reverse complement strand
CCGAGCCCCGGCCCGAGCGAGGGCAGGCGCCGCTGGCAGGAGCCAGCGCGCGGTGTTGGAGCTTCCCGAAACTGCGCTTTCCTTGGCGCGTGGCAGAGTCCGGTGTGTGGCTTCTGTGCCCACGGCAGCGCTCGGCGCTGGATCGCCTGGTTAAAACCTTGGGCCGTGCGGGGCTGTGCGTAAAATAAAGTTGGGGTTCCCAGTTTTCGCCCTGCGCCGGCGCCGCAGCAAGACCTAGCTGTGGTCCCTGAGAAAGCTGTCCTGGAGGAGTATGAAACAAGGCGGTGACACGCAGCACCGCAGGCTTAGCACCGCAGGGTTATCGTTCGAAGGGGATACAGTCTGTCTCCAAGCTATACTTAAATCTTTCGTGAGATGCAGTTTCAGAAGAGAAACGGCTGAATAAGGCGAGAGGGAGGCAGTATGTAAAGTATCTGGTGGTTTATAGGCTCATGAAGAAACTGTGGTGATGAAGACCCTAATTTCCCCTTTTCTTAAGCTAAGTCACATGATTAAGTATAACAGCCAGGTAAAGAAGCGTGGTCTAAAGAGTCTTTGGACGCCTGTGGTGGAATGCAATTACTTTTTCACTGTTGCTTATGATCTTTAAAATGCAGGTTTTACACAGTATTTTTTAGTAGACAGATTTTAGTGTTCTTCAAGGCCATGGCACAGAGACGTTTGGAGAGAGCACCTCATTGTGAATATATTTGGAGTTCACTGATGCTTTCTAGTCATACAGTCTGCACGAGCTTACTAATTAGAACTGACGAGAGTTCTCTTTATCCGATTAGTCACTGACTAATCTCTTAGGTTTATGGCACAGCAGTGCCAATTCTGTCACGGGTTGCAAAGACTGGGAGAATGGTTTGAGAACACAGCAGTCGCTATGGCCCGAGCCTTTCATCAAATGAAAGTCAAGACCCAAGAGTTTACCCTTTACCAGAGTCTTGGGAAAGATTGAAATGAATGAACAGGGTTTAAAACAGTAAAGTACCACACAGAACCATCAGTGAGAGAAGGCTCTCTCCTTGTCCAGTACTTAAGGGTTGCAGGACAGAATTTAATTGTCCTGCGTGTAATAGGAAATCTACACAGAACACTGCTTAATTTGTAGAAAGATATCTGGGATCTTACACACACAAACACATATATATATAGTAGTTTGACGCTATGTAAACATGTAACATTGACAGTTTTAAGAACAATAATTAAGTCTAAAAAGTCTACTTGTTCTTGTTACTTTTCAGCACAGGGAAAACAGGTAAAATGATCTTTTGATGTCCCTCAAACTCAGTTTCTCTGCCATTTACAAATTTCTTTCATATGCCTGAAAAGATTTTTAGGTCTGAAACTCAAGTAACACCAAGTCAGCCTGCCTAGTCTACCAGTTATTTCATCATCTGCTTACCGTGAGGGAACATACTGAAGAAGGTGTGATCATGAGAGGTGCAGTTTTGTAAGTTGAGATATTTCTAACAGAAGATGAAGAGAAGCAACACATTTTAGGAATAGCCTGAAGAGGGAGCCATTGCTATAGGAGAAGCAACAATTAAGGCAGAATCACTGTTAATAAAAGAAAAAATTTTACCTTTACTATTTTTTTTTATTGTAAGCTCTATTTATTAAGTGTTTACCAAGATCCCTACATGTAATATTCTGGCTTAGGTATATACATAATTTTAAAGTGGTGCTGAAATTTAAGTGCTAGTTCTAGGTTCTGAAATACTGATATATTAAAGTGCAAGTAGAATAACTCAGTGATTAGTTAGTAAAGATTTAATTAGTTAATAGATTAGTTTATCAATGGATTGTAAACCCAGAATATATTTATGTGGACTTTTCAAGATAATTTTTTCCTAGCAAAAATGTGATCTGAAGTTACAAAGATTGGACTGATAGCCAAGAAGTTAAATACACTCCAGTGATAAAGTGCTGATCCTACAAATGACTATGCAGCAGATCCCTGAAGCCTTCAACACATGGGAGCCATGGATATCTGCAAGTGCACTGAGAGGTGTCTTCACAGAGGCACTTGAGGAGTCAGATGTGATCTTTCATCAGATCCTGAATAATCCAAGTTATGTTTCTCTAAAGCCAAGTTACAGTCCAGCTGAGGAGTGGTAAGAGAAGTGTGTAACATTTATGATACGTGAAAGTAGTAGTCAACCAGCCATCTACTCAGTGTCACGGTAACCAATATCACAAAAAAAATAGTAGTAAATGGTCCTAGAAAGCAATTGTGTATATAGCACAAACAGTTAAAGTGTTTTGCATACACAATAGAAAACATGCAAACAGGAGACATCACTTAAATCTGTGTGTGTATAACTTTCTAGATACAAACATCAATATGAGTGTACCAGTACACCAAATCTCTTTTTTTTTCCCCCCGTGCTGCTGAATACTGAGGTTACTTGAAGCAGACAACCAGCATTTTTACCCATTAACACCAATGTTTAAGTCTTCAGGCTGTTCCATCCAGAAGATCCCATGTTAAGATACACCACCACCTACTGAGAACTGCAAGTGGAGATTATTTCTCCTGGACCCATGCACATCTGAGTGCACTCTATAGAGGCGACTTGGCAAAGGCACCACAGACTGTCATTGCTAGCTTGTTCACCAGGAATGAAGCTAACACAGCATCTCTTCATCGTGATTATGTTTGTGTGTTTGTTTAAAATGTATTTTCTTTCATTCCACTGCTTTTCTTTACAAAGTGGACTATATAGCTAATGTTCAGTGTCCGGAACCCCCCAAAAAAGCCAGCTTGAGAAAGGATGTACTTCCTGGATCTTACTGATCCTCTCACTGTGATGAAATGAAACTATCGTTTGAAGTAGTCACTGGAATATCAGGTTGCTGCAAAATGGGGAATGCTAACGCTGTCTGTGGAATTTGATGCCTTGTCATGAAGGCAATAATGCAAAGAGACAAGTAAAGCAGTACTAACTCTTGAATTTCTAAGTATAAAAAAAGAGTGATGCAAACTTATATGAAATTCATAGGAGGGCTCTGCCACCACTTGTTGCTTCACACCAGAAGGGTACATGTCAGGAGAATGTCATGTTGAATATTTTCCAGGTTCTATGACAGAGATTACAGTTTCAATTCTAAGCTCAGGAAAAAAAAAATCCCCTTCAGTTCCACAAATAAAAATACATGGCTAGCATGATCTTTGAATTATTCTTACAGATATAAAAAAAAATTAAAGAAAATTGTAACTGCATCTGAGGGATAGGGAACATGCAATCGGCTGGCACTTCATGTTATTTCTCAGTTGAGATCATCAAAAGGATTTTGAGACAGGTAGCAACATCAGCATTATCCATGCATACATACACAACATCTGGTTTCTTTTAACTAGGGCTATATATAAGTCTGTCTGGAGGCTGACACTGCCAAAGCTCCAGGGATTTGGTTTTGTTGTACTGTGTTTTTTAATAAAAATTCACTTAATTTTAATAATAATTCATTGCAGTAAAATGACAGTCATTTATTACCCTGTATTATCTGTTATGTGTGAAGATGTCCAGCATGCCAGTATTTACAGCTCTGCCACTGTATAATTAATCTTTTGGAAACTTACAAAGCAAGTTTCTCAAATAGACAAATGTTCTCAAATATAGACATCAAGACTGATATATTATGCATTAATACATAAACTTTAAGATTTAATATGGTATCAGATCAGAAAAGAACATGCAAAAAAAAGTTGTTATTCCCATGTTCTCATTCCGCTCTTCCCTGGCTGGAATTATCCTTATTTTTCGTGTTCACTAAGTCAGCATGTTATCCACCTGGTACACACATCCAAGTCCTGTTAGAGCTACCTCCACTGAAATAAGAATGTGTGTAAATTGTTAGCTTTAATGAAAGAATTTGCTAGCTACACACTGTTGTTCTCAACTGCTCATTGAGTTAGGAACACAACCATTTTTCTTTGCTGTGACGATACACCTTGTACAGAGTGGACTTTGGAGCTTAAGCAACGGGGTTTTTTTCCCCTCCCAAGAGTGAAGTTTCTTAGCAAATAGAATCCAAATTCCACACCTAGTTATATGTTTGCACTTCCACACATCTGTTTTTATGTCCACAGAAAAACACAGCTGTCGTTCCTGCCTTGAGGCGTAAGTGAATGTGGCAAGTTTCACTCAAAGAACCTGGGTGGAATCACATAACAAAATGCAAGCATGTTTTCAGATAGTATTTGCATTTTTTAAAACTCTGTGAGAGCAGATTAAGTAACTAGGAACTGTCTCCATTGTCCTCCATCCAAACAACTCATTGCATGTGAGAACCAGCTGAAAAGCTTTGCAGGAACAGCTGATGCTCAGGTGGGGTTGGAAAGCCCCATTACAACAGACAGCGACCTGCTTAGAAAGTAGTGGAAATGTCAGAATGACTTCTAAGTGACTTCAGAAAGAAGAGTCACACTGTAACAAACAGATAATATAGAAATGCCAAAAATAATGTTTCACCATTGTTTCTGCATGTCAAAACTTCCTAGCAAAGATTCTTTATCAGCTTTCCCAGTCTGTACGTACATCCAGGGTTGCCCCGCCCCAGGTGCAGAATCCGGCACTTGCCCTTGTTGAACTTCATATGGCTGGTGATTGCCCATCCCTCTTAATTTGTCAAGGTCTCTCTGCAGGGCCTCCCTGCCTTCAAGGGAGGCAACAGCTCCTCCCAGTTTGGTATCATCTGCACACTTGCTTAGTATCCCTTCCAGTCCTGAGTGCAAGTCATTTATGAAGACGCTGAAGAGCACAGGGCCCAAGATGGAGCCTTGCTGAACCTCACATGTAGCAGTATTACAGGAAAAATATTTGCTACATATTTGTTAAAATTACCTACACTATGGAGGTGTTCTTGATACATAATTCTGAAGAACAAAAGTGAGAAGGTCACGGAAATATTTGGCAATAGAGCTAAGGAGACAAATATGCACTCTGTTAACATGGAACTGTTCATATTTTTCTATTCATATATTTATTTAAAATATTTATCTAGTGACATACCTCTTAAAGGTATGACAATAACTATAGGTGAAGTACGACTTTTGTTGAGTTCTGACCAATTCTATAGTCACCACCTTCCTAGAAAAGAAGTCTTCTAAAAAAGCAAGTGGAAAGGAGAAAGGGTAAGAAACTGCAAAAGTTTTATGAGGGTCTTAGAAAATCCCATGGTGGAAAATAGCTAGCAGTGACTGTTGTGGTTAGGAGTGAGGACAGTCCCTGGAGGTAGGTGAGAACGAGGGTCCACGGTTACATATACTTACCCATATTTGAGTTTTTCACACACAGGCACCCCATGCACCCAATGGTGAGCCACACAGAAATGAGTCGGGGAGACCAAACAGGATCTATGAAATGAGAAGATTGTGTTCAGGACTTTTTTCATGCATCAGTATTTAACTTTACAAGTTTCTTGCAGGTGGAATTTTCCAGCCGGAGCAAGGGAACTCATGTGTCTTCAATGGCACCAGCCCCTGTGACACGGGCTCCTGTGTCAATGGTAAAGGCACAGTTGCACAATCTTCCTTGTGTAAACATGAACTATGAACATTCTTAACTAGCAAGGCATTTTATTACATTTTGTGAAACAAGCTAAATGCTGTCTTCTGAAAAGAATAACTATCGGGAGTCAAAGTCAAGCTTCTTGGGAGTAATGTTACTGAAAAGGAAAACCATAACTACATGAGTAAGCCTAATCTTCCACTTTCACAGGCTAAGCAGATGATGACCTGATTAGTTCTCAGTCTCAGGAGGGCTGCTTAACTCTCTATGCCTTCAGCTCCTATTGTCAGCATCTTATTCTCCATGATTTTGGCTGACACGTTTTTTAGTCTTCTCTTTTGAAACATTACTTAAAGATTAAAAGCTGTATTTATCTAATATAAAAAAGCAACTTGCACACTTAAACCCGCTGATTTTAAGTGGAAATGAAAATATTCTGATTCATTCTTTCACATTAATAATCAGTACGAAAATATGCTCCCACTTGTGAATGTTCGATTCTCTACAGCCTAAAAAAAGGGAAGACTTGGGACAGTGTACTAGGGAGATGGGAAGACCTTGACCAGCTGTGTATCGGCACTTCACGCTATTAGATGTGCTCTGGAGCGTTTGGCTGGCTGCCACTCCACTGGCAGTGTTCACACAGAATCCAAGTAGTGTCTGCCATCCTAGAGATATATTTCTCAGGTACTGTAGGACATCCCCAGTGTCATTAGGCTTGCTAATAATCATAATTCATTGAGAACAGCCCTGCAGAGAAGGACTTAGGGGTTTTCTGTTGGATGAAAAGCTGGACATGAGCCAACAGTGTACACTTGCAACACACAATGGCAGCTGCATCAAAAGCAGCATGGCCAGCAGGTCGAGGGACATGATTCTCCCCCTCTACTCTGCCCTCCTGAGACCCCCACCCCATCTGGGGTCCTCATGACAAGAAAGACGTGGACCTCTTAGAATGAGTCCAGAGGAGGGCCACCAAACTGATCAGAGGGATGGAGCACCTCTCCTGCAAAGACAGGCAGAGAAAGTTCAGGCTGTTCGGCCTGGAGAAGAGAAGACTCTGGGGAAACCTTGTATCAGCCTTCCAGTACTTAAAGGGGACCTATTAGAAAGATGGGGGACAAACTTTTTAGCAGGGGCTGTTGCAATAGGACACAAGAGATAATGGTTTTAAACTTAAAAAGTGTAGGTTTAAACTAGATATATGAACAATTTCTTTTCCGATGAAACGCTGGCAGAGGTTGCCCAGAGAAGTGGTTGATGCCCCATCCCTGGACATATTTAAGGTCAGCCTGGACAGGGCACTGAACAAACTGATCTGGTTGATCCTGCTCATTGCAGGGGGCTTGGATTAGAGGGCTTCCAAAGGTCTCTTCCAGCCCAACCTATTCCATGATTCTATCATCTTTAAGGACCCTTCCAACCCAAACCCTTTAATGATTCTACAATCAAGTCTTGATATGTCTCTCAAGCTGTCAAAGATATAGATGCTGCTGTTGGACATCTCCACAAAGTTGTTTTCCCCTTATTCAATCCTTAGTAAGAAAAAACCTGAATCAGAATAAACAGGATTTTCTTTTTTTTTTTTTAAGTCAGTGACTGGATTAGATCTTGCAAGTGTACATGTATATACGTATAGCTACATACATGCACATGTATACACACACGCACATGTCTACACACAAAGTGTACATACCATTTCTGTAGTTAGGTGGTCAGGATTTGAGACTATCTAATATTCTATGACATGGGGTATGGCATATCTAGAATAAGGCTAACAAAGGAAGTGAACTTTAATCCTATTTCTAACACTATTATGGGAGAGTTATCTTTAACTTACTGTGGCAACAAATAGCTGTTAACGCAACCAAGAAGTAACATTGCTAGAAATGTTGTATAACAGTACAGACCTTAGAAAAATGCACACTTTTTTTTTTTTCAAAAGTCTGATGAGATGCTGCAAAATCTATAAAAAAAGGAAAAGACAGGGTGGATGCTCGTTCTTGATCTAAGAGGGAAATAGTAGCTCTGGATACCCCTGTGGGCATGAGTGGCTTCCCCAGTGCTTTCTTTCATGGCTAGGAGAAACTGAAATTTTCTGCTATTTATCTCCTCTGGGACTGAAGGAGCATGGAGATGGTCTGCATAATTCATTGGTCCCACTGTTTCACGCACGTGGTTTTAACTTGACAGTAAGTGGCTATTTTAGAGCACAACCTTATTTCAGTGCACTGTTCTGATGGTGTCTGTGCTTATAAAATGATGTTGTCTTTGCTGACTATATTCTGTTTGACATTCCGAAGAGCAACTGTAGAAAATACATAATCACTTCAATTGTGCTTTGTAATGTTGTAGAACACATAGACAGCATGTATTGTAGTGATATTTCAGAGCAGTTATATTTCTAGAAACACAGTCTGCATACCTCTTTCATGGAGAAATCTGCTACCTCCATCTCACCAAGCTTTCTACTCTTCGGCCCGAAGTGTCATATGTATGAGCAGCCGTTTCTTTCAATGCTTTTTGAAGCTTATTTGTAAAGCCACTGCAAATCCAGAGATTGCAATGTTTTATGTCAATGATATGTCTTCAAATACTTCAGTAAAATTCACTCGTGTACCTCTATGGTGTGATAGCTTTAAAGCATGGACCTGTCTGTCCTGAGCCCTGTGCAGACATTGGAATACTCACCCCTGCACCATTTGTTACCCTGCTGGTTCCTAAAATGGTTTCAACAGGTGAAGGGAAGTGAGAGACTGCAGGGGATTTGTTCTTCAAGCTGATGATGCACGAACCAGAATCTTCTGATCTTTGGGCTTTTGGTCCTTGTCTTGGAGTCTTCTCTCTTGACATGAGGATGAAAAGTTACACCGCAGTTATGCAGTCTGCAGTGCCAACACGAGTAGGAGACTGAGCAGAGTCCTTCTCTTCCCCTTGAACACGGCCAGCAGCCAGCATCCATAATCAGCTCTTACAGCTGAACTGTGAGTCTCACAGCCCCACGTAGGTCTGAAAATGGGTGTTTATTGAGAATGTGATTTGAAACCTAAGCAGCCTGGATTATAACTGTTCCCAGATGTCTTAAAAGGCCAGCTACTTTTATGCACTTCTTCTAGGAATTTTATGGGACCTACTGAAAATCAGAAGCTTATTTATTTATGTTTTTTAATTCAGCCAAGGCTTTTGGCCTAATAACTTCCCACATTATCTATTCATATAAGTTATATGCAGTACAATATTCTCTTCTGTAGATTACACATCCCCATCTTTATTCTTGAGGGTTTTTGCAAGGAGGTAGCAGGAGAGAAAGGAAAGATCCCAACTACTTTCTGTAATTTAATGTCATTTTTTTAACAGAGAGATAACACAACTGGTTCAGTTGGTTTGGTTGTGTGTGAATTAACTACATTAGAGTAAAAATCACATTTTAAAGTTAAAAAAATCTAGATTTGAATTGAGTGCTTTGTGCTGGATGTTTTGCCTAAACAGCAAACAGAGCTCTCAGGTAGTGTTTCCATTTCAAAATATATAATTTGCATTTGGTTTGATCATCAATGTAAACTGATGCTTTGAAAGTAATTAACAACAAACAGTTGCTAATTGGGTGAAAAAACACCCTTTTGAGGATAGACTTTGGCCAGAACAAATGATTACGAAAACTTTTTTCTACCATACAAAAAGAAAATCCATGAAGGAAACGTTATTTAGTGATTCTTAAAACCGCTCACAGCACAGTAAGAGGAGATTTGGATGAAAAGAATGGCGGAATCCAGACCTGGAAATGTTTATTTACTACTGCAGTTTTATTGACCTCAGTGATTATACCCATAAATAGATATTAATAGACAAGTCTTCATATCAAATTCAACAAACTGATTCTCTTGCATTTCGTATTTAAAACCTTCTGTGAAGGACAGGGAAGAGATTAATTGGGTAGTGGATCTTTCTTCAAAGAATTACATAAATGAAATTTTGTATATAATTAGGAGGAAACTACAGAGTTTTGTAATGCTTATATTCAGAAACTGGAATATGAGCTAGGCAACATGAAGATGGTGATACTACAAAATAATTTTAATAAAACAGAAATAATTTTAATAAAACAGATGTAAAAATTCCCTTTGTCCTGAATTTTGAAACTAAAAGATAACATCTTCCATTCAGCAAAAATGGATTATCCCTAACCCTATTTTATAGGATTAGGGATAAGATCACTTGATTGACCATATCACAGATGCATGCCATTTAGAAGTATGCCAAGTAATAGCAAGGCATTTATTTTTTTTCCCACCAATTCTTACCCACTGAATATGTGATTTATGTTTTTCCAGATCAGGAAGTTAGAAAGGTTAGGACTAAAAAAGTGCTTTGCTGATTTTCTTGTGATGCTCTATCAGTTGTTAGTCTCTGTGTGGGAAGTTTCATGTAAGTGCCGATGTAGCTTTGATATATCCAGGAAAAAGGCTGCAAACAATTTGGTTCCCTTAATATAGTTGTGTCTGTGAAGAAGGAAAAAAAAGACAATGAAGTCCTGTCAGGCTGTTCTGCTCTTAGAATTAGCAACATAATCTAGTGAAGTTTTCAGATTCTTCAGAGGAATTTGCAAGATTGGTAACCCCAAAAAAGGACCCAGTGCACAAAAATGATGGACATCCTTCAATTTGGTACTCCTCTGAAGGAGTCACTTCTGAAAATTTTTCCGGTGTTACATCCCCAAATTGCTATTTTCTGTAGCCATAAGTGTTGAGGCTGTAATGAGGGGAAACAGAAAGCAATTTGAGAATTAGTGTAGTATTTTCCAGTTTCTGCAGTTCAGCATGAGCAGACTTGGAAGCTGCACAAGTGTTCAGGCAACATGTTGAATAGTGTCTTGCCATGGTGCCTCGAAGAATGAGCAGTGGCTATTTGTGCCACTTTAAGCTATGTTTTATATAATTACACTAGTTTTGGTCCCTGAAATTTAGATACATCTTTATAGCCATTTATACAGAAAACCATCAAAATTTTTACATAGCCATGAGCCTGCATACCTACAACTCGCATGCTTCAAAATGGATGCTGTGACAGAAGAGTGCCCATCCACATCACCAAGATGCACTAGAGGCAAGTTTCATTGCCAGTGAAATGAAAATTGCCAGTGTGATGTATTTGAAGACTGTGTAGACAGTCAATGAAAAGTATATAGCAGTATACGACAGATTGGGAATTTTGCTTTCTACTTAACATAGCGAAAAGTTTGCTGGAGGGAGGAGTTTTGGACTGTCAAATGCACAGCAAAGCTTCCCATCCAGCCATGGTCATTCATGGGTACCAAGGGACTTCAGTTCTCCCTTCTCTAACAACACAAACAGGCAAATAAAAGACACCTGCTTATTTTCTCATTCTAAGAGTGCTCCCCATCATCAGCTGCTCCAATTGGAAGCATCATCACACTTTTGTGCGTAATGGTCTGGAACATTCTGGCCACAGGAATTGTTGAACCATGACGAATAAAATCTGGGTCTTCTCCAAAAACTGAAATACATGGGAAGAAAGAATTAATGATTAAATGAAATCAAAGTGCTTTTTTTCTGTTACCGTATATTTAAGCAGATAGCTGATACTAAGAGCTTCTAAGTAGAAATGGTTTTGAGTGTGTAGCCAACTGGTTTCACAAATCAGCTGTACTCTACAAACCTCTGGTTTCCTATCAGCACAAAAATAAGTAAATGACGTCTTTTGGCTACTCCTATTAAACATGCCTCAGTTTAGCAAGGTGTGAAAGATGTTGCTGACTTGTTCTATCAAAATCAATGAGATTATAGGGGTAAGCGGCTGTAGCACTGAATTGGGAAACCTCTTTTTCTCTGTTGATGAGGAAATTCCCCTGCACACCTGCAGACATTTTAGAAAGTGAAAAAAAAAAGAAGGAACACACCTGGTTTTATTGCCCTTCTTGCTACTTTATATGACAGATCATTAACATCAGCAAGCCAGGGCTTTGAACCCAAAGGCATAGATACTTTCAGTTTGTTTGGACTGTTCCTCTTGGAAAAGACAACCTTCAAGTGTTCCACCACCTGCAGAGAAAACACTTTGCACTCAGAAGCTTTCATCTTCCTGAAACTCAAGCTTACACCCACATTCCCACTTCTCTTGGAAACAAATCAGTGCTAGAAACATTTAGTTTACTGCAAGTCAAAATTTGTGAGGTGCTAGGAGGGATTTAGTTTACACAAGAGAGGCCAAAGAAAAGGTTTGTCTCTTACCTGTTGTTTCAAAACCAAAAGGTCCATGTGGGGGACCTGACGAATTGAGAATTTGCCAATTACTTTTTCTGGAATGACCGTTTTAATTCCTGGTTCATGAAAAGCTCCTTCAATCCCGTGAATAGAGAGAGAAGGGTAACGCCACAGGTGTAGAAGTATTTCTTCCTTCAAAAAAAATTTTTTTGAAAATATAAGGGATAACACTAAGCCATTCACAATTTATATAAACTAATGTGAAGAAACAAGCTTTTACCATCCTAAAATTTGTATTTGGAGACCTCTGTATTTTAAAGATGTTTGATTTTTAATTTAAACCCATGCACATATATTTTCATTAAAAAAAATACTACTACTTTGAGTCATAGAAAGATTTGGATGATAACAATTTTTCATGCCAAATTAGAGAAATGGAGCATTATCTTAAAGTATCTTGATAGTAAATTTTTCTAGTGCAAAGTAGAATCAGAACAAGTTCTGATCTGACTGTTTGTTTATCCCAGAACTAATCATGGGAAAAACTGTTCAGCCAGACCTCTCCTAGATGATATCAGTGAAGAAATTCTACTAATGAACATTAAATAATACAATAGGTAAGATGATAATTTTCAGTAACCAAGTTTTTCTGGATAAGATGGAGAGGGGAAAGAAAATTATTATTCTAAGGAAGATAGGAGAAATATATGAATTATCAACTGGTCTTCATGCAGAGCCTCAAGGTGCTGCTGCCTTCCTTCTACTCCTGTTTTGAGATTAGATCTTTATCTACACATAAAATTTGCACCACTTCATCCTCATATAGGTAAAGTATCAAAACTCAGACGGTGTAGTTACATCATACTTTTGTATTACTGATTGTTACAGTCTAGCTTTAGCTAGCATGGAAGCTTTTTCATGGAATTAAAAGCATCCACGTTAGTACATCTTATACCAGTATAATTATATCAGTGATAAAAAAACGTATCACTTCTTTCCCCCAGCTCCCTCTCTTGTGCAGAGAGATGTTTCAAAGCCAGCCTTTACCTACTGTTTTTTATTTAGAATATAATTTTTAATTTGCTGGTAAGGAGAGGCTTATAGCTTTGGATGCTTTTTTTGGCAGACATCAACATCTGTGTTAAACAAATAAAACCCACGCAAAACATATCTGCCTAAAGCTGCATCCTGTTTTTCAGAGCTGAATACAACTTCTTTCCTACTATGTAACCTAAATACAGACATTTTATGCTTATTTTGTTTGGCTGGTTAGGCTTGACGGGAGAGAAGGGGTAGGCAATGAAGGGAGAGCAATACTGTTAGTTTTGCATTATTCCTTTTCATTGATTATTCATCTTTCATGTCACTTTCCCCAGATGCAGTGCCTTATATCTTCAGCAGACTAATTTTATTTACCTTTTACTTCTCAGTGCTACTTTATTTTATTCTGAGTTTGCCATTGACTGAAAATATCTTTCGGTTTGGCTTTATACATAAATGCTACAAATGAGCGATTTAAATTCTTTCTGCAGAGTATTTATACAGATTTTTTGTTACCTTGGTGCCAAAGATGAATTTTTTCACACCACTATTATTTTTATGCTCCTCTAGATCAAATTCATTCGATTTGTATAATTTCCTCTCCTCCTCTCTCAGGGCAGCAACGCTGTCATAGATTCCAGGGATCTGAATACGACCTGTGGGATCCACAAGGCTGTCTACAAAATGAGATAGAGATATCAGTACAAATGGAACCTATTTCTTCCACTTGGCAACAGTAACACCTTTTTGCTTCTACCTAGCTCTTTACCAAATTAGTAAACCCAACAACTAACAACTGTTTGCATCCATCAAACTTGATGTATTTTCATATTTATTAAGAAAACTACTGAGCTGCTGTTTGTGTGTAGTGTGTGGTATGTCAGCCCAGCTTCTGACATGAAAGCATCATCCCGAGACACTAATCATCATTAAAAAGCCAGGTTTTGTTATATGTGTATGCATTAAACTTGCCAGCAATCCTTAGATGTTCTTAATTGACGCATGACTGACATCAGCTTAACATGTTTGAAGTCCTGCCCTTACTGAGGATGTTCCCTTCCTCAGCTGCTGTCACCATAGGTATGTCGAGGTTTGGAAATCTTCCTTCAATTAGATTTGCCTTATTCAGATCAATTAAACATGGTACTGATCTTTGTTAGGCTGATCCTTAGCCACTGCTTCCCAGTTACTCCCAAGCAGTGGTGTGTGTTATTACCCAGCAGAGCTATCAGATCCATCAGCGGTTCATGAATGATGCCTCCAAAAGTTCCAGAGTGAAGGTCCTTGCTGCCACATTCAACCTGTACCAAAAACACTGGTTACACATAAACACTCGTCACCTTATTCTTCTGTGAGTGTTTGTTGTCCACAGAGACTGGTGGTTTCAGTTTTTTAAGTGAGACCACAAATGAATAGAAATGATTATTTGTTTCTATTTATTAAATGGAAAACATGGAAAACATCATGTCAGGAACAATACACTTTGGTGAAGAGAAATGGGGCTCTGTTGTCAACCACTAGAGAGAGAAATTCAGCTGTCTATAGCACTTACACATTTCACAGAATGACAGATTATGCTGAGTTGGAAGGACCCACAAGGATCATCAAGTCCAACCCTTAGCCCTGCCCAGGACCATCCTCAAGAGTCACACCATGGGCCTGAGAGTATCATCCAAATGCTTCTTGAACTCTGTCAGGCTTGATGCTGTTGCCACTTCTCTGGGGAGCCCGTTCCAGTACCCAACCATAAGGATTCCCCTCTATTCCCTCTTTTGCTTCAGTAAGATTAAATACATCATAAGTGAAACAGTTGCATATTACTGTT
This sequence comes from Manacus vitellinus, assembly GCF_001715985.3. Taxonomy (NCBI): domain Eukaryota; kingdom Metazoa; phylum Chordata; class Aves; order Passeriformes; family Pipridae; genus Manacus; species Manacus vitellinus. Next base: position 234,739 of record NW_021939256.1, on the reverse strand, counting down.
TCTAACGTTGGAGAATAAATTCTTCAAGGTGTCTATCCTTTTTATTCAATGCAAAATCTTCATAACAAAGGCAAGAATGTATCTTAATTGTTTTATATTAAGAATATATGTCCAACCTTAATTTCAAATTGCAACAAATAAAAATTTATAGGTCTCTTTAATCATATGGCTTTAGAATAGAGGCATTTGGGTTATTAAATGAGTTTTTTCCAGACACATTTTCATACTTGAGTTTATCATAAAATATTTTCCTGCAACAAACTTGTTTATTTTTCTCAAAACCTCATTACAGCCAACTGTCTAGTAGCAGGCAGAGATCATTTTTGATGTTCTAATAGCATCATTTTTCTTAACCAAGATTTAGAAGAATTGAATCAAGGCTGCCAAGGCTCTTTTTGTAAAAAAAAAAAAATTCATTCTTTTTCAGGCATAAAGGTTAGTGCAGATTTTCCTTTAGTTCTCGAATTCTGTAATCTTCTCTCTGAATTCCTTTTATGCTTCATCAGGAAGCATTTCCAGATGAGAAATTTCTGCTCATCATTTTACAGTAGCTCACGTTGGCTGCTAAGTATAGCATGTTGGCTACAGTGCACTTTTATTCACTCCTGTCAATGCTTACAAAAATCTTGTGTGGCTTTTAAACCCAAACATCCAAATAAACTGAGTTCCTTTAGGCAGATTCATTGCACTAAGCAGTATCTACTGCAAAAGGGCAGAGCAGCAGAAGAAATGGTTTTGTAGAGAGTTGGAGGGGGTGTGTGTACAGATGATGCTGCAAGAGAACAGAGTTGATGTGCAGAGAGGAGGATGAGAAGAGAGTGGAAGAGTGGCAGGAGAGTAATGGAATAGGAAAGGGATCAAGGGGAGATAGGTAAGTGGAGAAATGATGATTGAAGAGAAGTTAATGGAAGTAAATAAGGCTAATTGAACTGAAATGAGGGGGGAAATCTGTAGAAGCCAAAAGGGATGCAGAAGAAAGCTCTGTAATTGTAAATATTAAGCTTTCCCTCAGTCGTTCTCTGCACGTAGATGTAATTATGGCTACATCACTGCTCCCTGTCAGAGGCTCAGTTCAAATGAACCTGTGTCCTTTACCTCCACAAAGAAGCAGGCGTTTCCCCGACTCCCATATGTAAGGGCAGGCTTCTTGTTGCTGAGCCAGAGGTTGTCCAAAATTACAAAGTAATCAACATCAGAGAAAAAGCGCTGGTTTTCTTCTTCAAGTAAGTTTTCTAGCCCCAAGGACCCTGCTTCTTCCATGCCTTCAATTACAAACCTGAAGTTCACTGGCATAGTCTAAATTAATATTAGAAAAGTCTGGGTGAGAAAAAAGCTTTTTCAAAAATCAAAAAAATAAGCTTTAAAATAAGAGCAGACTGGCTTGATGTAACATTGTGTTACGAAAATAAGGATGTAGGATATATATCTTGCTTCAGTAGAGCATCCAGTGATAGACACTTATAGGTTCCCAGAAAAACTTGTTCTTTTCCTCATGTTTGTATCTACTTTTTGGTTTTGAAGGAGAGTGATATCTTTTTTGTATGTTTTTTTCAGAAAATTTTCTGGAATGTTTCATTGGGCTTTCTCTCAGGGCTATTCAATACTCTAATGGCTTTGGAAATTCTAACTGTGTAATAACAGTTGCGTTTTCACAGAATACTTCCTGCCTTTTGTATTTCCACTCTTACTGCCCATGCAGGAACTGTGATTTTCCCAGCTGGCAGAGACTGAAACCGTTAATGATTTATGTATTCTAGGTTTGCCAAGGGACTTTTGCAGGCTTCTGCAGGACTTTTGCATTATATCTCTGATGGCCCATCAAAGCCCATCCCCCCCTCTGCCAATCTTAAAAGATGGGAAAAACCCTTTTACCCCACACAGGAACTCTTCGCAGGCCCGGGAGATGTTGGAGGCTCAAGGCATGGCCCGTGACACTAACCATGGATATAATAACTCATAACTTCTTTGAGTGTGGGGGCTTCCCTCCTTCACCCCTAACGGATCAAGGCCACCACTTCAACTGACAGACATGGAAGCTGCAACTACCGAGTTTCATCGCTGGACCCCGTGGGCGGTGACTAATACATCTTTCCACTTTCATCTTTTCTTTCCCTTACTCTCCCTTACCCTTATCTTGTCTTTCCTTTCTCTCCCTTATGGATTTTCCCCCCCAGAAGTTATCCCTATGCCATATTGTTATAGATGATATGGATGATAACACCCAAAATGCTAACATACCTGTTCAAACAAAATTGTTAAAACGAACCTTTATATGTTTAAAATAAACCCTACCTATATATGTTTTCAAACACTGATTATTCAGTGTCGTTTCACTCTAATCCACCCCAAGGGAATTATTGACAAGAACCTGGGTTACCTCCTTCCCCCTTTTTCTGGGGTGGGTCGTAACACCAGCGTGTTGTCTATCACCAGATTTACATGGTGATAAAAATGTTGCCGCTGATTCTACTACAACTGTCCTTTAGCACTCATGAATTTGCATGCCTGCTGGTTGATAAGGATGCATTTCCAAGAGTAATTAGGAGAACCTTTATTATGGAATAGTGGGAGTTGGAAACGCTGACACATCCGTAGGGGATATGAATTTCAACTTAGTTTCCTCTTACAATTCACTTTCTCATTACAGGTTTTAAGATGTTTTGTCTTTTGATTCAATGCTCAGATTAAAGGCAAGAACAAATGTGTAGAATTAAATGAACTTGTGTCACTGATGGTTCATTGACCAGCCACAAAAATTTTAGAAACAAGCTGTTCATGAATATTGTTTAATGGCCTGTGGTGCTCTCTAGAAAGGCTTCAAAAGACAAAGATTTCTTTTTGCTTGCTTGTTAAAATGTCAAAATAGCTACATAGTGATTTGAAAAACTGGAAAGATGAATAAAGTGAGATCCACAACCATATCTACTTACAACAACTACTCTTTAGGCAAATAACATGTGTGTTTGCTAGCACTTAACAGACACTGAAGTCTAGTCAGTACTATAGATGCAAGAAAAATGTACTTTCCAGAACCTTGCAAGGGAACTTTAAAAAAAACCAAGACTTAATGCCAATTTGTGTTGCAAAGTCATAAAAACGGCACAAAACTGTTCCTCGGCACAAAACTGTTCCTCAGCACTCTAAAAGAACATGTAGTGCAAATTCACCTTAAAGGATGCAAGTTAACCAAGTTATTAGTTTAAAATATATATTGGTTTAGCTTTGTATTGGGGATACAAGTATCCCAAAATTATTAAATGATTTGAAGATGACCATATTGGTCATTGTAATAATACAGGCAAATGTTTGTCCTTAGGATATGTCAGTCTCTGAGTGATTGTATTGGTACTTGGTTAATGCGCCCACTCAAAGCATTTCCTTTGATTAATCCACTGATGACATAACAGCCCCTTATGTAAGAGCATTTTTAGATAATTATTCTCTTCATACAGACACATAAAGTGAAGGTATCTTGTCGGCAGACAAAACCAAGGATCAGCAGAATGTAACAGCAGAGAGGAGTCTTCATGAACATTCTGTGATATCTGTGATTTTACCATTTTAAAAGCTCTCAAGAGAATAGGGTATCAAAGCTGTGTAATGTATGCAATACATATTGAATGCTTCCCCATGGATTTTCCTCCACAGGGCAATGGCAGCAATACTGTATTTACATTGCATACAGATTGTTCAAAATAGAAATGCTTAAGGAAAAATTCTTACTGGAGTGAAACCAGTTGCCTAAATGTTGCAGTAGAAATAAGCTAATATTTCAAAATGTGTGTACTCTGTTGGGTCAAAGATGTATTGTCTAACTCACAGGAATGCAAATACATACCTCCAGAGATATAATAAATAGTAATAACAAATAAAAATAAATAATAATAATAATTAACAATAATAATGGAGTCCTCATTAATACCTACTAGTTTCAAGGCTCTAAATGTTTCCACGGCATTTATCCAAGCTAAGACAGGTCCCATATTGTCTGTTGCTCCACGCCCATAGAGGTTACCTTAAAAAGAAAGGAGGAATGTTTTTAAGCATTACTTCGATGAAATCAGAAAATTCCAGTTGCCACAGAAGCTGTAGTGATGTGTGAAGTGAGGTGAAGTGAAGCAAAGTGAAGTGTCAAAAGATTCAGGATTTCATTGACTCATTTTATATATGGTGATGAGTGTTCAGGTGCTTCCCAATGGACTGGTGCACTTTTTTTTTCATTTCCTTACTTTTATTTACATCATACTGTGATTTCTGTTGCCTGCCAATTTTTGAGCTTGACTTTTTTCCTCGGAAACTGTTTGCTCACACCAGACATGCCCAAAGAGTTTGCACAGTATGCAACTTCTAGACACATCAGCCAAACCAGGTAACAAGCAGCAAAATCCCTACAGATAAATGCCATGGCAGAAGTATGAAGCTACAAATCTAGGTATGAAACTTCTTTCTCAACCGTACAGTTATACACAGGGAGAGATTTCAGTTTCATGTACACTGATAAACTTCTGTAGCAGTCCCCACTGGATACACTGAATGTACACTGGTGGCAGGAGAATTACTCCAGTAACGCTGTTTGGAATTGGTCCCAGCTGATAAGAAAGGGTGACTTAATGTTTATAGCATAGGCCTGGGAATCAGGATTTCTGAGGTCTTACTTATCTGCTGACCTTGTCATTTTTATTCCTTCAGTCAGCTGACTGCAGTGGAAGGATGATTACATTAAAGGCGGGGAAAGGGAAGCACATGTTCTTCCACCACCAATGCTCTTTAGCTCCGGTGTGGCAGGTGGAAGTACTAAAGGGGCATGAAGCAAGAGCAGGAGGTGTGAGGGAGGATAATGCTTGATGCAAAAATCCAACAAGAATTTTTAAGCAGAAATGGATTTTCTATTGAACACACTATAAAGCAGCTTTAATGTCCCGAGACTCCTCCACACCAAATATTAGGCAAGATTTCCACTGGAGAATTCCTCATGCTTTGGTTAAATATACAGGACACCCGCTCCCACTCAGAATCTCAGTCATGCATTCAAATAATGATAAAAAACTTAAGATTATGTACACACCATCGATTTCAGTCAGTGTGTAAGGGTCAGTGTTCCAGCCATCTTCCTTTTTGGCAGGCTGCACATCTACATGACCATAGAAACATATAGTGGGGTTTTGTGGATCCTTCCCCAGTTCCCCAAGAATCACAGGAGGAAGTGGGAGGTCCTGGCCATCAGGCAACTGGGGGGAAAGCAATGAAGGAAAAAAAAAACCCTTTGAAAATAAATGTACAAAAAGCCCGGGAAATCTCAGTATTGAAAATACTTCTACATACTCAATTGGCTTTGATTCCATTAAGTGCACAAATTTGACTGAATCCTTCTCTAACCTATTCAGAGAAACTAAGATTTTTTTTTCCCCACCTGTTTAGGTTCTGCAAGGACTTTATGAAGCTCTTCTAACATTTTATTGTCAAAAATGCCCTTCTTACTAAATTCTTACTTCCCAGCGCTGGAGAAGACAGAGATGAATGTGTGCTGTAGAGTCTGTTGTGACACTGAAATAGTCAAAAGCCATACAAATTAATTTGGGGTTTGATTTCAGCACAGACAGAGAGCAGGATGCCTATAGCCTCAAATACAGAAACAAAATGAAGTGTTGCTGGCAGGAAGCAGCAGCAGCTATGTCAGACTGATTTGAGAACAGGTTAAGGCTCTAAACTAATCCTGTAATGTACCTCTGTGCACAACAGAGTTCCTTATGGCCCAATTGCTTTCTTTAAAACTATCAAACTACATAACCTGAAATATTAAAGTGTTGCTGTACTATAAGGTCCTTGAGCTAAGACTCTCAGAATCCTCCCCAGAAGCGTCAGAAAAAGGAAAAGGGAATCACTATTATTGAACTTTTGAATTCCTGTTAGAGTAGAAATGTCTGCCCAGGGCAGAAAAGAGCCCCCAGCTACAGTAAGGTAAGTAAATTAAAGACAAAGATTTCTCAGAGATTAATTTTTGCTGTCCAACAACCATTAAGAAAATAGCTTGCATCATTTGCCGGAAGCTCCCAAAACCAAAGATGATACTTTAGATAGATAACCCTTTCTGTCTGACAATATTTTCCTTGCAAAAGCTGCCTCTCTCATATAGACACTTCGGTAATGAATGATGGATTAATGCCCACGCTTCACTACTGAGAAAAATGTGAAAACAAGCTCTGGTAAAAAACTCAGTCCTTTTACTTTTGCAAACTGCTTCCCTCCAGTTAAAAGTATCAAACTCCCTGCTGCAGAGCACATCTATTTGCATTTGGATTGTCTGTGTGGTTCCCAAATACGTTCTCAGACAGTCTGGGGAGGGACTGATTTCAGCAGATATCGTGTAGGTACAGGACTATCGATAAATTGATAGCTAGCTACCAAAAATGTCATAATGCCATAACATACATATACATAGCACTGAATGCAATAGGTAGACCACATGCAGATATGATGATTTAAATCCAAGAATCAGACAAGCACCTGATGTGACCCCAGGTTTACTAAATTGACAGTGGCTCCCAGCGCTGCAAGTCTGTCTGCTGCCAACACCATCATTCGTACTACTTCTTTCCTCAGATCTGGTTGAACAGAATCACTTTCCACAGCCACCCATTCCTTAAGATTCTGCACAGGAAGAAAAATGCAGTTAGAAGACCCAGAATGTTATGGTGTCTTGCCCTTGACATCTGAAATCTCACACTGGAAGATGGTTTCCTTTCTGTATCATCACATCAATGTTGTAGATGCTCTAAGGTTTCAGAATAAAGGTTAATTGCTTATATGTTTCCCCAGGGTTGGGATTCCTGATTTTCTAAATGGGGAGAGTGCTCACATTTAGGCATTCACATCATCAAATTCCCGATTTTCTAAAGGGGGAGGGTGCTCACCCTTAGGCATTCACATCATCAACCATGGATTTAAAATCCAGTGGAAGAGGAGGTAGATGCTGACTAGTTTACATTGTAGGAATTGCATTGTATACGAGCTACCTTAGTGGCCCTCGTAAGGATTCAGAAGTGCTCGTAGCTTTAAAGCATAACTAATAGTGACTGGACTAATTATGTTTCTGCCTTTTCCCAGCAGGCTGACAAAAATGAAAGCACAAACCAGCATGGGACCAAGACTTCTCTCCTCGTCAAGAGCAAACCTACAAGAATCAGTTTGAGCAAGCATCCTATCTGGCTTGCATCTACCATGCCGGTGCTTTTTTGCTTAGTGGAGCCTCTCTCTGCACCCGCTCAAAGGATGCCCACAACCATCTCTTTTGTGGAAGTCCATGCAAATCCCTCTTTCACCACTAGGGTCCCCAGCACAGTCCATCCCCTTGCAGCCTTGCTTTGTGAAGTGCATGTTGCACTCTTGATGCCAGACCTGGAATGCTGCTCACTACCTTAGTGACAAACTTCTCCAGAACATAGATCACAGACCTCTGGGGTACCAGCTCTGTACTCACCATTTCATGGCAATATAGTTCCTACCTCAATGAAATCACTTTGATGTGCATCAATGTACTGGAAGATCTCTGTCTCCAGAGCTGAAGTGGATGAGGAGGACATTACTGCCTTAGTGAGCAACACAGGGGTGAGCTGAATGCTATCTGAAAGTTTAGGATAAAATTCAACATGTTACAGACATCATGCACTTCTTTTCAGTGCTAGAAAGCATAGACAATTACAAAGTGCTGATCCTATTTAAGTCTCATTTAATCTCTTCAATCCAGGAGAAAGGGTACCTGCAATATTTTTTTCACATAAAACCTTCAATTGACTCATAGTCAAGTTGCTGAAACGAAAAATTGAAAAAACGACCAAAGAGTAAGCAGTTTTTCAGTTTCTACGTTATAAGTAAATTAGGGGAAATATTTTCTAAAGAAACATTTGTTGCATCAGTTTTCAATGCACAAATGTCAAGTTGAATGTTCTGGGAAGACTTGCACGCAACACCAACAGCCCAGGGGACTCATCTCTCTTTCTTCATTTCCAGAATCATAGAACATCCTGAGTTGGAAGGGACCCACAAGGATCATGGAGTTAAATTCCTGGCCCTTCACAGGATAACTCCAAGAATCACACCATGTGCCTGAGAGCATTGTCCAGATGGTTCCTGAACTCAGACAGGCTTGGTGCTGTGACCACTTCCCTGGGGAGCCTGCTCCAGTGCCCAACCACTCTCTGGGTGAAGAACATTTTCCTGATATTCAGCCTAAACCTCCCCTGACAGAACTTCAGGCCATTCCCTTGGGTGACTGATCACCAGAGAGAAGAGATCAGTGCCTGGCCTTCCATTTTCCCTCACAAGGAAGTTGTAGACTGCAATGAGGTCTCTCCTCGCTCTCCTCTTCTCCAGGCTCAACAGACCAAGTAACCTCAGCTGCTCCTCCTGTGGCTTCCCCTCGAGGCCCTTCACCATCCTTGCTGCCCTCCTTTGGACACTCTCTAAGAACTTAATATCTTTCTTATATTGTGGTGCCCAAAACTGCATACTATAATCAAGGTGAGGCTGCACCAGTGCAGAGCAGAGCAGGACAATCCCCTCCCTCGATCAGCTGGTGATGTTTTGTCTGATGCACCCCAGGACATGATTGGCCCTCCTGGCTGCCAGAGGGAGGGAGAAAAATGAATGAACTAACACACATTTCATATTTTACATGAATAAGGGAGAACAAGCCTGACACTGAAAAAATTGCTTTTGTGTTTGAATGAGAACAGTGTCAATATTGAAACACTTGATAAGTGCAGAAGGCATTTAGTACTTGCAAACCTCTCTGCCATCTTGTTTTTGACAAGGTAAGTAAAGATTTAAAAAAATAAGATTTTAAAGTGTGTTTTTCTTTATTCCTGCAATTTCCCCTCCATGTGTCCTTGAAGTTGTTGCTGTAGTGTCTTAAATTGGTAGAGTAATACTTGAATGTTAGATGCTTGGTTGGGCTAAATTCAGAATAGCGGCTGTATTGGGCTGTGATAGGATGGACTCCAAGGTCAAAACCTAACACTTTTATTCTAAAAATATTCTATACTGGTAACAAAATGTGTAGTTCCAAGTCCATCCATAATTCCTTAACTTTGATGCATCACTAAGGTGATAGCCTATGGTAATATTAATAATTTCAATTATGTTTCTCTGACAGAGAAGAAAGATTGAAAACCCAAGCATGATGAACAAGATGAGGGAAACATTGTTCATTTTGGCTGGAGATCCTGGCTGTATGAAGGATGGGCCCCATTTTCCAACCTTCCCTTAGAAGCAAGGTTGCAAGGTTTACTTTGCTTTATGAAGTAAAGCTTTGAGAAGGCCTGTAACAGTAGATGTTATCCCCAGTGTCCATTTTCTGAAATTGGAAACACTGGTATTTAAAGTGATCAGATGCTGATTTTGCAGGAGAGTGAAGCTGCAAAGCACTGCTATGGAGATGACTTGTTAACTGAGAGAAGAAAATCTAAATTTGGGTGTAATTTTTAAGATTAAGAGATTAAATGTAGGCATATTATTTAAATGTAGAACTATTTTTTAAATACTAATACGTGCTGAGGAAAAGAAACCCCATCTTAAGTGATGATCAAAGTACCATTTTCTTCTCACATTGTTTTCTCCATTAAAAGGTAAACACTACCTCCAAGAGGTGGATCTAATCAACAACCCCCTTCAGATATTATCATCACCAGTCACAGCAGCAGCATTCTGGCCTAAAGAAAAAGGGATTATTACAGGAATTTTTGAGGCAGCATGGAAAAAAAAATCAGGACATTTCCAAAGAGACAAAGCAGCTTCTGGGATTTAGCAACAAAGATGTGGTGGAGGTTGAGGTTTTTATAGCTTAGATTATAGTCATTTCTGGTTTGAATTTCTGTGGGTTAGGCTTAACAACAGTTCTGCAACAAGCACCCCAGACTTAAACACCCCAGTCTGGCTATTTCTTCCAGCCTTGGACTGTGCAAGTGGCTGCAAATATTTGGCAACTGTCCATTTTACAGAGGACAATAGGAAGTCAGAGCAAGATCACAGAAATGGTCAGGAGAACTTCCCAGGCTGCACAGGATGGAGGAGAGAGGACCGGGAGTCCCAGACTGGGATGGTGCTGACTGGTCCCTGATGAACTGAGTTTCCCTGACACAGACAAGATGCTGGCACTTGCTCGGGCAGTGCCTGGGAAGATACCTGAGCCGAAACACTGCAGGTCACGTCTGAAAGGGGCCCAAGGTTCCTTGATCAATATTAAGTAAAAGCTGACCATTTATGTTTGCTTTTTTGTTGCTGTGTGCTTTGGTGGGGCCAGGCAATGTGTGATGTTGCTCAATCTCACTTTAGCCAGCAGTGGGTTCCAAGAGAGCAAAGTTATCTTCACACTGACCCTTTTGACAGATAGAGTGTATTCCACCTGTGAGCTGCATCTTGCAGAGGGGAGCTGGTTCCCACACAAGCTGAGGAGAGGATGGGACCCCGACAGATGCATTTGTGAAGGGCTCCAAAAAAGTGCAAGGCATCGCGCCTCCAGAAGAGAGTGATAGGAACAGGCATTGTGCAGTGTGGTCACTGATCCAAAAATGGGATGAAACCTAGTTTTACCATGGGCATTGCAAACAGGCAAGTCAAGAGATCCCAGAATGTGAGGGATTTAATCAGGTTTTTGTCTAGAGAGACTTCAGGGCCATTATCTTCATTTACCACAAAGCCTTCTGGATGCCTCAGTTTCACACATATTTCACTTATCCTTTATACCTTTCCATTTCCAAACCTCAATTTGGAAAACATTTGCAACAGAGGCCACTGAATGCACACTCATTTAACCCTACTGTAGAAAACTAGACAGGCTTCTCCAGGTTCAGTTATGTACAAAGTAGACATTTTGGTTATGCCACAGTTGAACAAGGAGCATCATAGCACAGGTCAAAACAGATTACTGCTAGAGTAACCAAAGTCATGCAATGGGTTTAAGTATCAGTGTCTCCAGTCAATATGATTTTACTTCTTTCTAATAAAATATTCAATTTTGCTGAATTCTATGCATTTCCACTCTAAAAAGAATGAGTGTGTATATATATATATATATGTATATATGTAGTTGTCACCTTATGGTGACTTGAATAAACATGTACCTTTTAATATCAGAGTCACAAAATGGCTGCTAATACAGGGGACATATGCAGTGGTGATGGTATCTTTTTCTTTTTATCTTGGTTACGTGCAAATGACCTGGAAAGATGCAGACAAGAGACAAATGTCTTCCTCGTGTTTCATTAGCATCTAACAGTTTAAGAAAATAAAACAAGGAAACTAAAATGCCGTGAAGGAAAAAAAAATAAAGCAAACAAATAAAATATTTTAGGGATATTTTAAATTATTCTATGATATTTTTGAAACAAACTTCAAGAAAAGCTTATAGAATATCACAAAAATAGTCTCATAATTGAAAGTAAGTATGAACAGTGGCAAAATTTGGAAAATGAATATGAGGACATACTTACAGATTAGCAGAGTGCACAAATTATTAATAATTCAAACAAGAAATGAGGTAGCAGCTACATTTTGCTGTACTTGAGGGAGGGAGGGGAGTAGCTGGTGGAACTTCATGGTAATGCACTAGTAATACACAGACAATGCTGCTCAAAAGCATTTGGATCGCAACTGGAAAAGCTTATGTGGAAAAGAGAGTCAGTTTAATAAAGCTGTAGAAAGATTTCAGGCAAGGCTAAAACAGCTCAGTGTTATGAGGAGGGGAAAAATTATCTGAAAGGATAATAAAGCCAGCAGTGCAGGGAACGTCAAACAAAGACTTCAGTGTTCAGTTTCAATTGTATTTTATTTGATGTCATTTTAAGGAGCAGTAGCTGCTTCATAGAAAAATGTAGTATGCTTATTTCTAGAAATAATGTATGGCAGTCAGTCGTGCACTTTCTCTTCCTTCATTCCTTAGTAGTAAGAACATTTTGTATCTCGCTTCCTCTCATCCCGTTAAGCACTGTTAAAAGAAAACTTAGTGTTCTTGGGCAGTCATTTAACAAGAAATCCAAGTTGATTTTTTAACTAGGATGACTGATAAAATATCAACTGAACGTATAAACATGTGAGAAGCAGCTCCTGAATGTGCTTTGATGCCCTCCTTGTCACTCCTGAAGTGTGTGCTTCATGGGCTTTTCTCCCTGGGATGCAGCACTTCAGGTGTGTGCAGGGACAGGGGTGCCAATGAAAACTGAATGTTTTGCAACCAGCATAGAGGAAAACAAAGTCAGAATTCACCCAGTTTGCAAATAACATAAAGAACATTTGACATGAAAGGAAATAAGGATGTGTACAGCAGTAGGGATTAATTTACCAAATCAATTACTCCATTGAAAGGAACATTCCCTCTGAGCAATCATGTCAAGGAAGATAACAGAGAATGGGGTTATTTAACTTCCTTTAACAACATTCATTGACAGGTGGCATACCTTTGGTGGAAGCAGGCAATCAAGCCTTACTCGCCTCTCTAGCTGACTAGGCGAGACCCTTGGAGGAGGAGGAGCAGGATGGTAACTCTTCATGTGACAGTTCTCGAGTCCAGTCCTGACCACTTGCTGACACTGTTGTTGTAATGACCAGGAGCTGCAGAGATCCAAACACCTGCAGGGGAATGAACAGCAGATCACAGTGCTGACTGCATTTGAAGATGATTAAAGAAATAATACCGAATTCAATAAACTGTGTAACAGCAATGAAAATGTTTGGTGGGAAGCATAGGTAAGATCTGGCACTTCCTGGTAGGTGACACTGCAACACCCACCGCTACTTCCAGCAGTTGGAAGTAAGCTGTTAAACTTAGTAAACAAGTTAAACTGTTGCAATATAAGTCACATTAAGGGTGTTTTGCAGAATGGTAATGACTAGCCATGCCCTTGTTCAAGCCAACCCTGCTTATTAGTTCTGCTTTGCTGTAATACAGACAACGCGTAACACAGAAGTCCCTATCTCTTTGTGCTCTTATTTTGGAGCTGCCTTTATTGCTACTGATGAGAGCCTGAACTGTAAGGATCTCCTCTTCCAGCTGCAGAACTGGACTTTTTATCTCAGTTCACTGAAAAGTTCTGCAGTTAACGAAGGGATAGTTTTAAGTTAAAGATTAATTTTTGGTTTAGATGGTCATTTCTGCTTCTCTATCATATAATAATCCAAGTAGGATGGCCAAATCACTAACACATCAAGCCATGAGAAATTTTCCATTCTCCTTTTCCTCCTCCTTTTCTCCCTGGAAGTGCAATATCCCAGCAGGAATCCCACTGCCAGAAAGCACTTCAGCATTGCTGATTAGTGTTGCTGCTTTACAGTAGCATTTTGGAGGACTTAGAGAAAAGAGATGAATTTTGCTTTTGACTTGAAAACTGGAAAAGAAAGAATACTTCCTTCTCCCAGGAAGTAGTACTGCTCTTTGTACCCACTGTAGAAGAGTAATCCACTATTTACCAAAGAAAATTTTCTGCATATTTGTTTGCAATCAGATAAACGCTGGTATAAAAAGATTCTTCTTGGAAAGACAGCTGTATTGCCTCTTGCTCTTTTCATGGCAAAAAGGTTCTTTGGAAGGAACTGTGGGATGTACAGTACTTGTACTTGCCTTGTGCTGACTTACATGTAGATAGCCTCACCATCTTCTTGCTGCCAGTTCTCTCATACCAGAAGGCTGCTGAACTTGTAACAAATTTTAGGTGCTTGCATCTGCACACAAGTTTCTATCCTTAGGGTCCTCTGTCCATTTTGAAAGAACTGCTATTGCCATGGTCAAATTCAGTAATAAGCATCAGTTTTCAAAGGCAGATCCAGGTCCTGTCTTGGAGCCCTAAAAAGACCTTTCCTTCTTTTAAGTACTTGTTCTTCATTTGATCAGTGTGTAAAAACTCTTTTTTTGCAAATGTAATGCTAAAGTTGAGGGGAAATTAAATGTTTATTTATATTTATATAAAATAATTCTATTTTTACATGAATCCTGGCTTCATCTATCCTAACTTTAAATATTTCACACTGGAGTTATTCCTGAACTACAATAGTGCAAGTGAGATTAAAAATAGGTCTACTAAATACAGTCATTCAACTATTTGTTTATTTATCACTTAATACTACTGAGGAAGTATACTATTGTGGAAAAAGAAAAAAAGCTATTATTACCTTGTAGCTTATTATTTCATTGCTAATTGTCCCTTATTTTATAACTTATAATTTGGGACAAGGTTTAGGGTCCACAATATAAGAGATTTATTTTTTTTGTAGTCATTATTCCATTTATGGAGTATCATAAACATTGCCGACATTGTTTCAAAGCATTTTTAAATGCAGGCAGGTTTATCTCCTTAAAAAAAACACCCTTTGATGGTAGCTTATTAACTACAAGAAATTAAAGAGGAAACTCAAATAGTTAGGCTGAGTGTTGGCATGGACAACTCTTTGGAATACAAAAAGTGTTTAAGGAGGAGGAAATAGATTGATTAAAAGAAAATAAGAGCAGAACTAAAAATAGGATAGAGGGATTAAAAAAAGCATCCCTGTCTTTGTTTCTCTTTTGCTTTGAAAATTTAAGCTATCTAGGACAGAGATGGTCTCCTACTTTGTGTTTCTATTACTACATCAGGGTTGTGCTCTCAGCTGGTTACAAAGTGATGGTACAAACAAGAGCAACTTCATTTCATTGGCACTTCAGCAGAATTAGCACGTTTTAATTGTTACCTTAATTAAAAAGGTATCTTAAGTAATTACAATCTAAAGTTTGAGTGAGCAAATATGTAAGAAATGTGCTGTTAGGAGCAATATTTCATTGACAGATAAATTACATGATTGTTTTCAATGCTACCTGTCACTCTATAAGCAACTACCTCTAGCTCAAGCCAGCTATTTTTCTTTTCTTGAAGGTGTATTGCAGAAAAGTGGGAATGATATTGTAATGTCATAATCAGTGTCACCTTGTTATTCTTGCAGCTTGCTGTCATTTCTCAATATGCTGCCTTAATGTAACTTACCACTGTATCTTCAAAGTATTAATGTGGAATAGAGGGGCCCTTTCTCACAATTCCCCAAATCTCTCTCCCCTGCAGGTATTTCTACCTCCACTCCCCGTCCAGCAGCAGCAAGCCCTTTCGCCTCTTCACTCCTTCCCACTTCACACCACAGTTGGAAGAGTATTTCCCAGGCACCGTCTTTCAAAATAATCACAGCTGATGCCAGAACCTGGGACCACAAGTTAAGCAATATGACCAACTGCAAGAGCTTGTAAGGCAGTGAAGTGAGATTGTGCTGATAGAGAGACAAAGACCCCCAAGACCCTGAATCAGTAGTTGTTACCTGAATGTCAATAATCACACCTGGGTATGTCAGTGGAAGGAGATTGGTTTAGAAAAGGTCTCCTTATCCAGGCAAGAGATCTCACAGTTCTTCACAAAGGCCGGCCCTCTTTATGGAGCAATGATGCTCAGCACCTTCCAGGAGCAGGGCCAAAAAGATTTGAGATACTCTGTAAAGGAAGAACAGTAACATGGAGCCTTGTCACCACATGGTGGCTCATGAAGCAAGCTCCCTGTACCCAGAGCTCCAAGCACGCAGGCTTTAAGTGGTAAGAGAAACAAACAAGTTCTTGTCCAGTACCTTTTCCGGTACACTGCCCTAAGTGCTAGGATAGGAGACTATCTTAATTTTCCAAGAGCAACATTGTAAATTCATTTTGGTTAATGATTAAGCAAAAACATCTTCAGATATTAATCACACTGAAACAATGGCAAGAGGTTATTCCCCTCTTGATATCCTTTAGGTGGCTTTGCTCAGCGAGATAGCATCAGTGTTCCCTTAGGGTGATTAATGCTCTCCTTGCAGGTGAGGTTTTTATCCAGTTGATAACTCATAGTTATTCCCAGGCCCATCAGAGACTGACTTTTTGAGTTCACAGGGTGAAGCTGACACTAACCATGCAGTACTTTGTTTATGCAGCTCTTCATACTGCCTCCTCCCAACTTTCTGTGAGGTCCAGGAATTGGCAGAGGCAGGGCATGAGTCGCTGAGGTGGTGGTATGCATGGTGTCCTTCAAGGCACGTGTCTGGAGTACTACAAAGTTAACTCAGTTTGACACTTCGCTGGCTTCTGCATCTGAGCTGGGTGTCTCAGAGCTGCAGCCTCTGAAGAAAGGCTTGGGAGTATTTTTCCGTTGCAGTCCTCCTGTCATTGAAGTGTATTTGGGAGAAGGCCAAAGCAAGCAGATAGGTTCTTCTCTTGACGAATACAAGTTGCTTTTAAATAGCTTAAAAATGAAAGAACCCACTGTTTATACATATATATGAATATATATATATATACACACTCGCAATAGTGTTGCATCTCATGCCAACAGATGTTACCATTGCGAAGTCTTTGTGATAGTGACCTCCTTAGGGAGGAGTGTGAGATATTTCATAGCTCATCTCTCCTATCAAAGTGCCACTGACTATAACAAGGGTAAAGCACCTGCCTCAAGAGCCCAGAGCAGATGCCCATTGAACTGAGGCTCTGCATGTGGTGAAAGTTTTGTGGAAAATGTGATAGCGACTCCACAAAAACAGAAAGACAGATAATTACAAGACTGGCGCCTTTGGTTAGAAAACTAGTTTCTATCTGGACATCTTAATTAAACACCTGCACATAGGCACTGAGCCTACTAACAGCTGAGATGGATCCACAAGTACTGGATCAGGCTCTCCGATTGAGCTGCTATAAACCTGATTACAATTTGTTTGGAAAATAGTTCCCTATCTATGTTATAAGGGTTTAGACTTAAAATACTTTCCCTACAGACAAGTATTTTTGCTCTCTTTGTTACAGTGTTTTCGAGCTGAGAAGTTTCTCATGTATTCTAAGGTCTTTCAACAGAACTGTAGCATGTGCCTTGACATGACTTAAAAGGCAATGATGGCTTTTCATTTTTATTATTATAGGAAACCAAACATTTAGAACTATTTTTTTTTTTTTGGTAGCTCTTAACGTCTAAGAAAATGACAGTTCTGCAAATCACTGGTTTGGATATAAGCCATTAATCCCACACTCCAACTGTCTAAATCCTTCTTTAAATTATGAAGTTTTGGGTTAAATATTTGAGATAAGTCATGAAGATGCATAAAGTTTGTATTCCCTCACTCACTGCACTTCAGAGGGAATTAAGTTCTCCTGTGAACTAAAATAGAGAAACAGGGGAAATCCCATGATAATATTTAAAAATGCATTTAGGTCATCAGCTATGAAAGATCAAATGCACAAACAGCTGTTAGAGAAACAGTTTCACCACATGTTCCTTCCTGGAAGCCAGTCTTCAACAGGAGCACAGCTTGGCCAGGTAGAAAAGTATCTTCTCCCCATTTGCAGCAATCTATGCACCCTTTCCTACAAGATAGGAAATGGGAAGACTGGGGAAGGAATTGCATCTTGGATATACATTGCCTGGATGCATGCTTGAGCAACAAGACTCTTCGCGCTGCAGATGAGCAACACTATCACTGGCCTTAGTTTCATCCATTTTTAATAAGAGTTTCCTGATCAGGCCCCTAAATACAAGGTTATCATCACCTACCTCTGAGAGAAGGTGCTGGGCTTTGCATACCCTGCCTAGTTGAGCATTAGGACAGCCCTCAGCTCGCTGCCTTGGCTTGCAGAGCCTCCTGATAGCATGGACCCATATCTGATACATTGCTACAGGCACTGCTCCCCACTGCAGGGCTCCAAGTTCCCCTCCAAGGCTCATTCCAAACTGATCATCATCCGAAGCCCTCCCTAGTAGCAGGAAGGCAGCCTAACCAGGTTTTCAAAATCTGACCCTTAAGCACAAACCACACCAGTCTGACACAATGATTGCTTTTGTTTCTCAGTTATTTGTACCACATTGTATTCGTTGTTTCTTATATGCTGGAAAGACATAGTCAATGGTACAGCTGATGGTGCCTTTAATGACAGAATCATTTAGGTCAGAAAAGACCTTTAAGATCCAGTTCAACTGTAAATCTGAATCCATGGCATGCAATTACATAGAAACTGCCCATAAAGAAACACTGAAAATTTAGACCCAGTATTTTTTTCACTTCTTCTTTATCCATGTGGAAAACCCACAATTACCTGTGTCTTTTGCTATGCCTCCTTATCAGAATACATTCTTTTTGTTTAGATTTTTTTTAATTTATTTCTTATGCCACAAGCCAATATCTTATATTACAGAAAAGGAATGAAAAAGCCATATTCTGATGTCCCCTTACTTTCCCATGGTGCCTTCCCTCATTAAGGCTATAGAGTTGAGGATAATTTGTTTTCATGTTGATTCCTACAGGGAAACTGGCTGGGCAAGTAGATTCCCACAACAAAAAGCTACCTGAGGAGCATACACAACCATACACGCAGGTAATTTAGCACAAGAAAACTGGGACCAAAGACAATGGCATTGGGAAATGGACCCAGTTTTTCTGTCACATTTCAAGAAGTACAAATATGTTTATAATGTCAGCCTTAGTTTCTCCACTTGCAGCAAGTCTGCTTCCACCTATCTGATCATTCACTACTGGGGTAAAGAAAACGTTTTTACTGAAAATATTGCTAGAGGCAACAGATACGTCCATTTCCAGAGCAGTAATTACATGAAGAACTCATATAGAAAAAAATAACTCTGGAACATGATAGATTTAAGGAGTCAAAACCATCCATTTAGCACCTTGTGAGAGATCTTAGCTGAATACAAAGGTGTCAGAGATGTTGGATCCTTCATCTGTGTGCAGCCTTCCCAGATACAAGTAAACATTTCTTTTATCTACCTAGACTTGCTCTTTTTTACCTCGGAAGAGAGAAAAATAATGCAACTCACACAGTTGAGGCTTTAGGTAAACTCTGAAAGAAAAGGAAAAAAAAGAGGGTCCTTTTTTTCCTCAGTTTTCAAAGAGCCACATTTCAAGTAAAAAAAAAAATAAAAAATGTCAGCCTGAAGTAGTGTGACTGATTCCTTTTGAATTATCTCAGCATGGTGTCATCTTATCTGGAGTTTTCATTTGTTCCTGTGACTAGTAATTGGGCCCTAAACCGACTAACAGATTTAGCAGGATCAAGCTCTCAAATTCAGAGCACTGTGAAAACATAAAGAGAATTTTTGATCTTTAAACTGAAAGATAAATGAATGTTATCCAGGTGACATGTGCCATTTCAAGTACTGAAGTAAGGGGTTTAGGGAGCAGGCTTTTTGGTATTTGGTGTCTTCCTTCGCTAATAGTAAGATCTAAGTCACTCTTTGCTCCTGCCATCTTGAAAACTCTCTGAATAATAATACATCTGTGAAAAATGAGTAACAGGCCAAGCTTATACATTTATGTATCATTTGCCAATATACCTGCCTTTCCTGGAGTAACCAGTTCTCCCAATTCAGAGACTACAAAAGAGGCCTTTATACCATTAATACCATTTTGCTGTTTGTTAGTTTTGACTTGCAGATTAACTTGATACATTTAAAGGACTCAGGATGGCATATTAATTTCTATCAACACAGATAAAATTACATTTGGAACAGACTAGTTGCAATCTGTATTTTTGCATTATAATCTTACGCGAAGTGTGTGAAATTAAAATTTACCATCTTGCTCTATGATAAAGCAAACAAGTTTCATTTGAATTCACTATATCCTCTTCTTTTGATTTAGATCCAAACTTAAAGCAGCTTTCAGGTTCATAGACCACTTTGGAGTTTTGTCACCCCAAATACTTATATTCAGCAATGGAAAAAAGACTCATTAACGATAATTATTTTTGGTAGGCATAGACTCTAGTTATTCAAACTCAAAAGAAAACAGGTGCATATATCTAATGAACAGATTACTAAGAACTTCTGGATACATTAGCCTTACTTTCTAAACATAACTGGGTGAAAAGACTGATGTATTACAGGCTGTATGCTATTGAAAAAAATAATATTTTCCTCTTCAAACCCCCTTGTAATTTTAGTGCTAAGTCTAATTATTTTCAGAATCTTTCTTCCACATCCTTAAGGACTGCTGGCCTATTAGTGGCAGGGTTTGTGTCATTAAAACATTTTTTCATATGAATCAAATTATTGGAAGCAGCTAGAGGAGCATTTATTACTGAGGCATTCTCAGTTCCCTCTAATGAGGTCAGAGAAGCTGAACTTATTTTACATTTGGAACAGATAATGCTAATCAGCTGTTACTGAGCACAGCTTCAAGGTGATTGCTGTGTCCCAGTAAATCTGTGTCATATTTCCAAGTAGATAGACGTGGAACTACAACACATTAAGAAGTGGAATGTATCATCTTAATTATTAATATTTTATGTTGATGACTCAATTACCTGTCATATCCTATAGGAACACTTTCACAGAGTGGGAAGTGTAATACAGCATTGTTATCTCTTAATTTAATACTCAGTAAATTTCCATGGGAAAAAACACCTCAGATATGTTTGCTACTTTTTAGTGTATTTCTATTTTACCCATCAATGCATGCACTTAACTGCAGTTAAAAACAATATTTTATTACCCATTTCTCAAATCCCTTCCCCAAAACTCCTATGAACTTAAAATTATTTCTGAACTGGCCTCAAGTTATTTAAATTTCACCTATGAGTGTCAGACAACTCCAAGTAAAACTTCCAACAATTAAGTGCAGCTCTACAAACTTTAAAGTCATAACCATTAAAATATCATTTCCAGTTCAGTGCAAAGGAACATTAGCAGACTAAAGCCTAGAAGCTAATGAATTCTAGCGCTCCATACTCTAGGAACATATCTTTATACATTCACTTATATCTCCCTCATAAAGCCCTTTATTTCTGAGACCTACTCTCTACCTATGTTTCTCCCAAGTCTCTTAGCATTCAAGTTATCTTTATTCACATCTTTATAATGAAATTCTCTTGCCAGACAACAGAATTGGTAACCCCTGCATGCCTGAGCTCCTGATGCAGTATTCCCCCTTCTTGATTTTTATTTCTGAATCCATCTGATCAGAATTAAAACTGCCTTAAAATAATCACAAGCAGCACTGTGTCTCCCTGTACAAAAATTTAGGATATAGTTGGCAATGCATTACAGGATATTTTGGAAATACTAACAAGATTCAAAGCTGTGCAGAAATAAATAATTTCCTTTTGTTTTATTGATTCTCTGTTTGACAACTGATTCCTGAAAATGACATGCAGACTATACTGTATTTTGAATTTATATTGTATTCTTGTAGCTTTCAACTAGAGTCCTCCAGCTAAGTGTTCAACACCATAAAAAAACCTAAAGAGATATGTCTTGAACCATTTAGAAGTGCCTTTTGTCTGATGCCTTTAACGTCTGGCATTTCCACAAATTAAAAAGTAGTATGTTTCAGTGGATTTGTAGATACAGCTGCTCTTCTGCCCAAATTTTCACTGGTTGCTGTTCACTCAAATAGTAAAGAGGTTAATGGAGAGGAATTTGGGGAAAAAAAAAAAAGTTACATTCTTCCATTCCATTTAGTGTTATTACACTGTAATGCCAACTTCCAAAAACTGAAAACTGTTGCAGCAGCAACTACAGAGTAAAATTGAAGGTCGTTACCTGTTAGCAGTTTCTGTGTTAGAATTAGAACTAGTCTTTATACAAAAAGAGGCTCAATCCAGTCAACATGTAACTATCACTTTATAAAATGAAAGCCTGGTAAGATTTCCAGAAAACTCCCCCTTGCAGGATTAGTTCTGCCATGCGAATGATTGGGGAAAATGGGAGTGGGGGAGCAGAGACAGCAATAATAGCAGAGAATACATGAGGCAGGCGAAGGGCAGGTATTCTGTACTCTGCATGCACTATTAAAAATCCATCAAAACCCCCATAATTTTTGCATTTAAAAGGTTTCTAATAATGCAGCACTAAACAGTTGATAATGGAAGAGAAAAAGATATCAACCCATTACTAATACAGCAAGATAGTCTAAACCAACACCTTATCAAAGGCATATTTATAAATAAATAAATGCTTTCCAGCACTCTAGCTTTCAAAAGTCTTTTGCAGCTGTTGTACTACTTTAGCACTTTAGTTAGTTTAGTTCTATTGTTGCTTTCTGCAAGTCTAAGGAAGAGTTTAATAAGGACTCTGGAAATTAAGCAGCAGCATCCCAGAATTCTCCCTACTAGCATTTAAAATGGTCCAAGGCAATACAGCATTTATTCTTAAGTCTAACCTTGACTCCTTTACTATTCACTACATCAACATTAGATCCATTAAGTACTTCAGAAATGTCATATTCAATTTCATCATATATCTTAGCATCTACCTTGGAATTAGGAATTGGCTACAATTTTGCATATATTAACAGCTCATATTTGCAATTCCATTTACTTACTCTGTCAAAAATAGCAAGGAAACAGTCCTCCAAAGATTCACCTTTACACGAATACATTTAACATTTTTATGCATGTTTTTATTTACATATACATAGGCAGTAACAGCAGCCTTCAAAGGATCCTTCCTTAAATACCATTCATACACATTGCTTATGAGCACCTAAACTTTATTAAGGCTCTTTCAGTACAGACCGGTGCATTGTGATTGACGACTGTAGGGCACACAGATTCCTAAGCAACATCTAATAGAAGAAATGTCTCTATAAGAAGATTTTCTTGAGTATCTAGTAAGTGACCATATTTCAGTGTTGAATATTTCAGCATTTTGTGCTGTGGATCAAATTTGTCGCAATAGTGCGGTGGGTTGACCCTGGCTGGATTCCAGGTGCCCACCAAAGCTGCTCTGTCACTCCGTTCCTCACCTGGACAGTGGAGAGAAAATATAATGAAAGGCTTATGGGCTGAGATAAGGGCAGGGAGGGATCAGTCACCAGATACTGTCATGGGGAAAACAGACTCGACTTGAAGAAATTAGTGTAGTTTATTATCAATGAAATCAAAACAGGATAATGAGAAATAAAACAAATCTGTAAAGCGCCTTCCTCCCACCTCTCCCTCCTTCCCAGGCTTAACTTTATTACCAGTTCTCTACCTACTTTACCCCAGAGGTGCAAGGAGATGGGGAACGGCGGTTATGGTCAGGTCATCACATGTTGTTTCTGCCTCTGCTTCCTCCTCAGGGAGAGGAGTCCTTTCCCTGCTCCAGCATGAGGTTCCTCCCACAGAAGACAGTCTTCCACAAACTTCTCCAGTGTGAGTCTGTCCCACAGGCTGCAGTTCTGCATGACTTGCTGTAGTGTGGGTCCCTCCCATGGGGTGCAGTCTCTCCCACAGGCTGCTCCAGTACGGTCCCCTGTAGGGTCACAAGTCACAGCAAACTGGCTCTAGCATGGGCTCCCACCCCATGAGTCCACAGGTCCTGCCAGGAGCCTGCTCCAGCATGGGCTTCCCATGGGGTCACAGCCTCCTTTGGCCATCCACCTGTTCTAGCATGGGGTCCTGCATGGGCTGCAAAGGGACAGCCTTCCTCACCACGGTCTTAGCCACAGGCTACAGAGGAATCTCAGTTCAGGCACATAGAGGACCTTTTGCCCCCCCCCCTTCACTGACTTTGGTGTCTGCAGGGCTGTTTCACTCACATATTTTCACTCAGTTCTTCTCTGGCTGCAATTACTTCTGCACAATAACTTTTCTTCCCCTCTTAACTGTTTTGTCCCAAAGGCATCACCACTGTCACTGATGTGCTCAGCCTTGGCCAGCAGCAGGTCTGTCTTGGAGCTGGCTGGCATTGACACTGTCCAGCATAGGGGAAGCTTCTGGCAGCTTCTCAGAGAAGCCACCTCTGTAGCCCCCCTCCACTACCACAACATTGCCATTACATACATATATATATACGAATATATATATATGTATAATACCACAAACCCATTACATAGAGATAACCACCATGTAGTTACGCTTCACGTTCACAGAATCACAGAACATGCAGAGTTGGAAGGGACCTACAAGGATTATCAAGTCCAGCTGCTGGCCCTGCACAGGGCCATCCCCAAGAGGCATACCATAAGCCTGAGAGCATTGTCCAAACACTTGAACTCTGGCAGGCTTGGTGCTGTGAACACTTTCCTGGGAAGCCTGTTCCAGTGCTCAACAAGCCCCTGGGTGAAAAACTTTTTTCTAATATCCAACCTAAACCTCCCCAACACAACTTCAGGCCATTCCCATAGCTCCTGTTGCTGGTCACCACAGAGATCAGTGCCTGAACCTCCTCTTGCTCTCACGAGGAAGTTGTAACTGCAATGAGGTCTTCCCTCAGTCTCCTCTTCTCCAGGCTCAACAGACCAAGTGACCTCAGCCACTCCTCATACGGCTTCCCCTCAAGACCCTTCACCATCTTCGTTGTTCTCCTTTGGACACTCTCTAACAGCTTTATATCTTTCGTATATCGTGGTGCCCAAAACTGCACACAATATTCAAGGTGAGACCACCCAAGTGCAGAGCAGAGCGGGACAATCCCCTCCTTCAATTGGCTGGCGATGCTGTGCCTGATGCCCCCCAGGACATGGCCCTCCTGGCTGCCAGGGCACTGCTGACTCATATTCAACTTACCATCAACCAGGAGCCCCAGGTCCCTTTCTGTGACACTGCTTTCCAGCATCTCATTCCCCAGTCTGTACAAACATCCGGGGTTGCCCTGTCCCGAGTGCAGAATCCAGCACTTTCTCTTACTGAACATCATGTGTTTGGTGATTGCCCAGTCCTCTAATTTGTTGAGGTCTCTCTGCAGGGCCTCCCTACCTTCAAGGGAGGCAATAGCTCCTCTGAGTTTTCTTCTTCTACAAACTTGCTTAGTATCCCTTCCAGTCCTGTGTCCAAGTCATTTATGATGATGTTGAAGAGCACAGGGCCCAAGATGGAGCCCTGTGGAATCCCACTAGTGACAGGTCACCAGCCTGATGTTCCCCCAGATGTTCCCCCATTCACTGTTACCCTCTGTGCTCAATCCATGAACTAATTGCTCACCCACCACATGATGTGTTTATCCAGCTGTGTGCTGGACATTTTGTCCAGAAGGATTCTTTGAGAGACAGTATTGAAAGCTTTACTGAAATCCAAAAAGATTACATCAACTGGCTTCCCTTGATCAGCTAGGTGGGCTACCTTGTCATAAAAGGAAATCAGGTTTGATAAACAGAACTTTGCTTTCATGAAGCTGTGCTGGCTGTGACCAATGACAGCCTTGTCTTTCATGCGTTTTTCCGTAACTCCCAGATTAATCTTCTCCATAACTTTACCAGGCACTGATGGGAGACTGACAGGCCTGTAGTTTCTGGGTTCCAGCTTCCAGTCAGCTGGGACCTCTCCAGATTCCCAAGACCTCTCAAAAATCATTGAGAGAGGTTTTGCAATGACATCAGCCAGTTCTTTAAGGACTCTAGGATGAATCCCATCAGGCCCCATAGATTTGTAGAGATCCAGCTGGAGTAGCAGATCTCACACAATTTCAGACTTGACTGGGAGTTGATAATTCTTGCAGTCATGGTCCTCCAGCTCAGGGCACTGAGACCCCCTTGGTCCATCATCTGTGTTGAAGACAGAGGCAAATAAAGAGTTAAACACCTCTGCCTTGTCTCTGTCCCTGTTTGTGAGGTGACCATCCACATCCTGTAACAGGCCAATGATGTTTCTATACTGACTATTGCCATTAATGTATTTGAAAAAACTCTTTTTATTGTCACCCACATTTCTGACCAGCTGCAACTCCAACTGAGCTTTGGCTGCACGAATTTTCTCCCTCTAGAAGCAAGCAGCATCTCTGAATTCTTCCCATATCACCTCACCTTGCTTCCACTGGGCATAGACCTCCCTTTTTTGCTTTATTTCCAAGAGAAGATTCATTTTCAGCCAAGCTGGCCTTCTGCCTCACCTGCTTGACTTCCAACATTTGGAATTGCCTGCTCCTGTGCCCTTAGGAGATGATGTTTAAAAAGCGACCAGAACTGATGTCATCTTAGTTGAATTAGCCTACAGGACAGCTGCTTTTCCAAAGGAGAGCACAGCACAACAGCAGGGACAAAAAAAGCTGCTCAACTGTATTTATTATTGTATTTTTCAGTCTAAACAGCAGAAATATCAGAGGTCCATGAGCTGTCTCCATGATTGAGAAGAACATAAACCTGCACAGACAGGAGGAGAACAGGGCATACTGATGTTTTAGCAGGCCTATTTCATTGGGATGCATCTTAAGCAGTCCTTAAGAAATCCTGGAATCACTAAGGATATACAAAATTAATAGAAAAATGAATATTTAAAAATATTAGAAAAAACATGTCTTAGCTTGTCATAACCTAACATCATGATGTAAAATGGTATGATCAAGCTAGCAAGGGACTAGACTCAAAATTATCCTCTAAACCTTCCTGTGTAGCCTAAGTAGATTCTGTGAGGAGTGATTTAAATCCCCTGCCTAACTTTATTAATTATCAGGAAGGCAATTTATTCACATTGACTCCTCATAATGTAAATGCATATATAACACATGAATCTATTATATTTTAATTGAATGAGTTCAGATAACATTGAAAAAAATTGTAATGTTTTTGAGCTAGCAGTTTGACAGACTGAACAAACTGGAATACTTTATCTAGATTAGTTCTATGTTATCTCCACTCTTCACATTGCTTCAAGGTCAAGATCACAAAGCCGAAGCTCTTAAAGTTTTGATTTAGTTAGTACATCCAAACTCATTATGCTAAACCAAAGTCTGCTTTGCAAGTTAAAAAGTTTCAAATTAGGAAACATTGTGCTTGAAATGGAAGCCTGAAATGGATGGCATCATAGGTGAATGGATGGCATCATGTGCTCAAAACTTGCACATCAGGGCTGTGTATGCTTTTGTTTCCCAGAACACAAAGAGTAAAGAAAAATTACATTTTAAATGGTTTATTCATTTAGAGATAATAGCTTGTAATAACTCCAGCTGCTCTTTTAAGTGCATATTACATGTCAAGATGCACTGTCATGGATTTTGCTAAGACACAAGAAATCTAGTGAGCAATGAGGTATTGCAAGCCAGAAGTCCATATTCTCAGTTTTGCAGTAGTTTCACCCTGAGAACAAGTGGTTGTAAAATGCAAGTTGTAGATCTCCATTTTTGGAATGGAAGAACTGAAAGTACAAGCCATCTAGACTTTCTGACAGCCACATGCCACTGATCAAGAGATGTTTCATTCCTACCAGGAATCAACCCATCATTCTACATCAGGAAAAAGGATGGAAGAAGGTGTTTTGCTTTTATGGCATACAGATACCCTTCCTTTTTTTTTTTTCCAGCTGCCTATTCATGAAGTCATCCTTCTGCAAGTAATCCTCCTAGGCCTCAGAACTGCTTTCCAGGAAACTGCTGCTGCTGACTTGAATAACTTAAGAAGGAAGAAATAAAAAATACAGCAAAGTGAGGATGTACAAATCTCCTCGTTACTTTCAATAAAGCTCAGCTTTCAAGTAAAGTAGTGTTACCCAGTTCCTTCAAGTTGGACTAGAAGGCAATCTAGACAAGAAAAGCAAAATTATCTTGGGGTTGAGGGTACACACAGGGTACAAGGGTGATCCAACTACTTTAAGTATTTTGATGTAACTTAGCTAAGCAGAGGTTCACAGGAAAAATCCCCCTGATTTACAGCTACATGCCCTTTGGGTCAACTGGCAGTAAGTTGGGCCCCTACTTGGTTACCCCTAAGAGGCAAGTCGTAGACAAGTAAAACGTGGATATGAAAAAAAAAATCTTGAAGCAATACTTGCCTGCTTAAGTTTAGTCTAAGCAATAAGCATGTCCCCCTTCTGGGCCCAGCCAAAATTATCAAAAGGGATGTGGTTAGAAAGTTTGCTAATCTGATAAGCACTTGAATTTTGGCTGGGTTGCTTGTAAACAGAGCTGACACATTTTTCTCTACTCAGGACATTGTAGCTGTTCACATTTGTAAAGTTGCTGCAGACATAGCTCCACCCCAGACAGACTATGATGACTGTATGCAAAGGCCATAAGGAAGAAACTGCAAAACCAGCAGGAAGATTTTTTTGGTGCTTACCAGTGGGTAGGACTTACTTAGCACAGCAAAGATACATAGCAGCTACCCAGGCTAACCAGAACCGCCTGAAACTGCTGCAGTCTTGCCCTCCTTCTGGTGGTACCATCCTCTAGCTACAGACTGGTCTGGCAGTTATGTCAGTTCACTTAGAAGTCTTTTAATGAGTACCTATTGAGGGATATTAATTATACAAGCTTTCATGTTATGTATTAACTGGACCTGGCCAAGCCTTTCAGCAAGCCTTTACCTGTAGCAGGTAAAGCAATGCTGTGAAGTTCCATGTGGGAAATGCCAAGCAGCCTTTGCACTCCCAGCAGATGGTGCCACGAGGATCTGTGCTTCACTGATGCATTTTGGTTTTCATGAGCAGTTCCCACTTTCTCAGGTCAGGCACTTCTGTGTTGTACAACAGTGCTGTTATTCAAACAACTTGGGCTAAGCAAACTCTTCATACCACGCACAAGCATTTAAGGATGCAGCAAACCAGATCTCTGCAACTAGAAGTCTTCAAGGAGTCAGGTCTGAAGCAGGCAGGCTACAGAAATAAGCTGGCACCATTAGTTCTTTCTGCCTGTACTGTTCAATCAGGCCAAGTACTACTGCTTTTGTGGTCACCTTCAGCAGGGACAAGAGAGGTTACAGCTAAAACAAGCTCTGTTGTAGCAAGGTAACCAATACTGCTGATTTCCAACTTTAAAATTATACATCTAAAGAAATCTGAAGTCCCATTAAATCTCAAAGTACTCAGTACTTTAGCAGCTTACTCTTGTGTCTTAAATAGACCCTGCATTTTGCTTAGGCCAAAGTCCCATTTTAATCTCCTTTTCACAGTGTTCTGGGACTCATCCCGTGACAAAATATTTCTGCTTTACTTTCAACACTATCTGTTTCTCAGGCTTTTCTACAGACTCCTTAACACCCTTCTATTTTGGGCCTCCTTCACAACTCTGCCATGCTGTACTTAGGAAGTGTAAGATCCAATGCAGTGTCTTCAGTGCAGAGCTTGAGCCAATTAACTGATTCTCAAAAAATTTGTTACAAATGCAATAGGACTACTAGATACACTTTCTGAACGTAATACAGAACATAATGCATAAACACTAACAGCTTTCCTCCTGCCCAAACAGCTTTTTCTTTACATCATGAGAAACAAGTATTACCTCAGTCCAGGATCCAGATTTTCTTAAGTTTTGATGCTTTTCAGGTTGGTGAATAGAAAACAAGCAACATAAAACCACCAACAGTGAAGGAATCATCTTTTTATGTAACTGTTGCCCCATTTAGAGAAGTCTAAGGTGCCAACTCAGTAACCAAGGAAGATAAATTGACTGCTAGGACTAGTTACCCTGATCTCAGCATACAGATGACCTTCAAATATGCTGGTATGCCAGTCTTGTCCTATGTGCATCCTGCATGTTTTAGCAGAGTAGTTCCACTGTCACTGACAGGTAAGAACCCAGCAGCCAACTCTCAGTTGCCTGGTGTTGTGCAGGTGCCTGGTGCTCACAAGTACTGATGGAGGCATATGACACGGGTCTGACTGTACCCCAGCTGCATCTGCAGAGTTTAATGGTACCAGATTATCTCCAGCCATTAACTCCAGTGACAAACCAAAAAGAACAAAATTAGACAGAGACACTTCAGAAGCTTCAAGGAGACCAGAAGACTCCCTATCCCAACACTATTAAGTCTCCAGATCAAGCAACAGTGAAAACCAGGCAGAGAAGACTCTCCTGCCTTCTGCCCCTCAAGGGAGGAAAGCATGACATGCTGTTCACCTATGTCAGGATATAGAATGCACCATACTCTCAGAGCAAAGCATCATCATTTGAAATACTTACCTAGTTTAGGTTGCTAGTGCTGGTCAGGTAATTCAGAAACAGTGATCCCAATCTAGTTTAGATTAACACACATTTAAGAGGGTTTGGTCTTTTGACATAATAACAGGTGTTGGAGTTTAATGTATCCAGAAGACA
The DNA here is from genome assembly GCF_001715985.3 of Manacus vitellinus. Taxonomy (NCBI): domain Eukaryota; kingdom Metazoa; phylum Chordata; class Aves; order Passeriformes; family Pipridae; genus Manacus; species Manacus vitellinus. Next base: position 204,764 of record NW_021939256.1, on the reverse strand, counting down.
GCTTGAAGTTGTACCTTAGTAGTTGCAACAATTAGGCATAAGCAGGGAGAGATCACAAATCCCACCCACTCCCTTGCAGGATCATCAGCTGTGCTACAGTGTGATGATCTGTCTTACAGAACCAAAATTAAACATTTTGAGCTTGCTTTCTCTCAGAACAGAATTTTGCAACATCTGCTTCAAGTCAACAAGCTGTAAATAGAGCCAGAGCCTAGGAATAAACACTTGGATTCCCAGGATATTCCCAGGTCTGTGCAGCCATGTTGCTCATCTGCCTCTATAGTCACAGAAGTATCCCTCCCAAGTTCTGTAAGCTGCTTTCCCCTCCCAAGTCATTATTTAATCTTTAGAGAGACCAAGAGCCAAACTATAGCATGATTATTTATTATCCTATTTTGGTAATACAAAGGCAGCTTTACAAAAACAGCCAGCAGTTGTTACCACAGTGAAATTTGTTATACCCTGATTCACTGTCAATTGAAAGCTGCAGACAGGCAGAGACAAACTGCAAGAGACAAAGTGCTCTTCCAAATCACTCAGTTAGCAAAGACAGGTTTGAACACATTCCAATGTAGCCCCATTATCTGTCACTGACTACTTACTTCCAGGACATACCCAGGAACAAGAACCTTAAATTTAGCTGGCAGTTCTACAACTGCTATGGCTGCTTAAACTGTTGAGAACAAACCATTCCTCTTCCTTTACAGGAAAAGTAGATGAATATAGCAAACTGAAGTGATACAGAGGAGACCCAGATGCAGCTCAGGACTGCTGACCAGACAAGGAATAGTCTTGTAATTTAAAGTAAGCATTTAAAGAAGTATTTTTGGTATACATGTTCGTCAAATGGAACTGCATGTTTCCCTCTCCTCCACCAAAGCAGTGGTGGTAGAGTGTTCATGGAAAAGGGGAGCCATGTAAGTTTGGTGACTGATGACATTTTGTAAGAAAATTCACACTTCTGATCCATAAACCATAAGGTAGGGTGTTTAATTTAGTCCTTCAGCTGGGAAACCTCATAGAGATATGCACCAAGCATCTTCACCCCCTGGATGTAGTTGTACCTGGAAAGAAGACAGCTTCCATTAGCATTGTCTTAGTTGAGCTGTATTTCTAGCAGATGTGGTTTTTGCAAAGCCCACACATCAGTCCTATGCACATGACAAACACTGCAGGCAACAGGCACTACTCCCAAGCTTCCTGCATCTCCCCTGGTAAGACAGAAACACCACTGAGTAGTGGGTAGCCAAGCTTAGAGACCAAAGTATAAAACCTGCTTCTGGTTTCAAGTGTATAAAGCCAGAAACAGTAAAGAGATCGAGATCCCACTACAGATTAGTTACCCAGTCATTCTCTGCTAGGGAGAAATGGCACTTTGCCTTCCAGAGCATTAAAGAAAAGCAAGAGTTCAATTCTTAGTGTTTTCCATAATACATGCCCCCAGTAAACTCACCTTGGCACAGGGATAAAAACTCTTACCTATTTAGCTTCTCATTTTGAGAGTGGGCACCATCATCTGCAGCTCCAACAGGAAGCAGCATGACATTCTTGCCTGTTGCTTCTTGAAAAGTAAGGGTAACAGGAATGCTTCCTCCCTCCCTTGTCAGGTCTGGTTCAACTCCAAAAACTAGAAAAGTGATATTCTAGTCAGTTTGGAGTTATATTTGTTTTTCTAACAAATCCTTACTTAAGCCATCAAGTACCAGCACTAGGTGCTGGCCAAATCAGCCAGACTGCACAGGCCACAGAACCATGGAGCTTCCCCCAGCAGATGTAGCACTGGAGTATTGTTACTTTCAGAGTTCAGTTCAAACAGTTACACACCAGGACTTCATCTTCATCTGAAAGCCTGTCTATACTCCAACACAAGTTAGATTTGCTCTAGCTGCCCTACCAAAACCAATTAAGATGGGCGCTAGAATGACTAAGCTTCAAGGAATTTGGCTAAGCAGGTGATCTGAACTAACAACCTCACATGCAAAAGCAACAACACACCAACAGACTTGTTCCAGAACAATAATGAATGAATTGAATACCCAGTTTCTTTCCTTCCTCTACCTCAAACTTCAGTTTGCACGACACACTTCATTATTTAATGAGCCAAAGTTATTAGATAAGTGCAGAACACTAAATATTCAGCAAAAATGACCTCTTCAGTGTTTCTTGAGGTGGTGGAACAATGTCACAGTTGACAGTGGGTCTGTCATCACCTTGGCACATACTGATGAAGCAACAGATGTTGACCAGATCAAAGTATACCCCTGAGACGGACTGAAAAGAGAGGACTGAAAATGGAGGCCCTGATCCTGACAACATACTGATGCATCCTGAAGAAGCTGTCCCGTGGGAACAGAGAACACTGTCTCATGAGAACAGGAGCACTGTCTCATGAGAACAGAGACCTGTTTTGAACGAGAGTGGTTGGGAAAAACATCAACATAAGAAAAAAATAAGAGCAGGTGCTCGGGACTGTTGTGGGAAAGAAATGGGCTGTTTTGAGAAAGAGCAAAGTTGTTATGAGAAAGTAGAGTTTAGAAAATACACCTATTAGCTGTAAGAATTCTGGTGTGAGAGTTTGAACTGTCCTATCCGTGTGCATTACGTGTGTTCAAAAACTGTACTTAAGGGGCTGTGCAGCAGCCCCGGGGTGCTGTCTTTTTCCTAGGAATAAACTTTGCTGGAACTTTTTTTTTCGTGTCACTTTGGTCGTTCTGACATTAACAGCAACAGAACAAGAGCTTTTTAATCTTACCAACACCAAGTGAAAAACCCACTGACCTGTCTTCACGGCCCTCCTACCAGCCATGTAGTGGGGATGGTTGAAGTCTGACACCCAGGGTTTTCCACCATGGCCTAAGTACACTTTGAATTTGTTGGGACTCTGCAGCTCCGCAAACTTTTTGTTCAAGTAGTCTTCAACCTATAAGAAAGATTGAACAATCTTATCTACTGTTAGCATTTGTAGGAACACTAGTAAAGTCCATATTCTAAAAGCATCTTAGGGACTTGCAGGTCACTACAACAGTCCAGCAATACTTTTCCTATTACTCTTATTTCATTATTCCTATGATTCTCTGTTCTGAAGTCAGAATATATCCTTCAGGCAAATTAACAGTATAGTGTAGAACACTTAGCCAGTATGTCAAATACTTATGCTTTTGAACATGCATTTCTGGCAGTCCAAGTGCCCTACAATTACATTAGCATTTACTCCTAAGCCCCTTCTTTGGGTTTAGAGCAATTGGGTAGTCAGACGACAACAGTCCAGTGTGGCACCACAAAATGAATCCCTGAATTATCTTGTGTTGAGGTGCAGAACAGGGAAGACAGTAGCAAAGTAAGCAAACAGAACTGCTTTAGAAAACAGAAAAATTCTTCCCCCAGGCATGGGGAACAGGAGAAGGTTAGAGACAGTTGTTTTGATACCAGCAATCCATGTCAACATACATGCTTTGTGACTTCTTCAGGAGTCATGTTTGGCACAAGCCTGATTGAGAACTTGCCAATCACTTTCCTAGGAACCACAGTCTTGGCTCCAGAGGCTGAGAAGGCTCCTTCAATTCCGTGGAGAGACAATGAAGGGTACCTCCACCTATGCATAAGGATATCTCTCTGCAGAAGCAAAGAGAAAGATGCAAGGTTACGTGAAGTTTGACAGCATTCCCTGAAGTATTGATTTCTTCAATCTAATTAAGAATTTGCAAGAAACAGTGCTTTCCCCCATGGAGAAATGCAGCTCATTGAAGACCACTCAGAAGCTGTTACTCCCAGTAAGCACACATTTTGATATACCAGCTGGATTCTCAGCACCGTAATAGATTCAACAGCTCTAGTTCACCTTTCTCGTAGTTCTACGGAACTTACAGGACGTGATCAATCTGCTTCTGACCAGGAGATTTATAAGGTGCTCAAGCAGTGTGTAGGTGAAGGCAGGTGCCTTCATCACCAAGACACACGTGCTGAAGTTCACGTATTTTCTAAAAGCCTCACCACTGCTCAGACTGAGGCATACGGTGTGCTTTTCTTTTTATCATCAGTTGTATTTAAATGCCTGATCTCCAGGTTGATTCAATTGACCATTATTGCCCTCCAGGTACACTTCCTGCATTTCCTCCTTGTTGCCTTGGACACAGCTGTTGAGTACATTGGACCCTGAATTCAACACAGCTGTTGAGTTGTCCTCTACAGACACAGCTACAGTGTCTCAAGCCTGAACCTCACTGCAGAAATTCAGGAGACTTAGGAATTTGGTGGCCTTTATGTGAACAGTTTGGTTTGTTCCAGGTACAACCTGCCCCTATTCTTCTCTCAAAGCAAATGTAACTGTCACAGTTCAAATCTCTCAAGCACATTGTTTCTCATCTGGAAGTTACACGTTTCTCACCTCCCTCCCATACCTCTCCTTGGCCTTAAAACCCTTCTTGTGTGCAGCTTAGAACTCCCTTAGCTAGGATTTCAGTTTAGCCAAGACTGAACAGCCTCAGTTCAGTATCACAAAGAGCATCTTGCCAGCTCCTCCTTATATACAAGCTATAATTCATCCATTACTTTATAGGACAAGGCTAAACAAGGAAGCCTGTGTGCTCCCAGTTGATATAAACCTGAGCGTGTAAAGACAAGGTTGAGGATATAAATTGTTACTTATACCTATTTGAGTTGAGTTTGAAGTCTCCTCCTGACAGTACTAGGACAGAATACAGACCTGCACATGTAAACTTGCCTTTTACAACATCTGTGTCTGCTTTTTATGACAGGAAATGTATTTACATCTAGGGTTTTAAAATTAGTATGTAATACCTGTACCTTGCGAGATTCAATGCTGTTAAAAGCATTCATTTGGAAAGCTCCCAGGACAAAGATTTAACTTCAGACATGAGTTTACTGACCTTGAGCCTGTTCAAAGATTTGGGTAGCTGCCGAGTTCCTGACTGTGAAACAGTCCTTGCTTGCCAGTCTAGAAGGATGTTCAGTATGTCAGCCTTAAATTCACCACAACTAGATTTGAAGCTGTTTTTTCACCTAATGAGCAATCATCTCTAAGCAACTACTTTATTTCTGATAATACATTGAACTTCCTACAGATGTAGGAAATCAGATGTTTTGTGTAAATGTGCTATCTGACCTCTGAAAAATTGCTAACATTCTTATCTAGCATTAAGAGAACAGCATTAGATAAAGAAATTTTTGTACAAGTTTGAAATGCTACTTATACACAGACTAAGGAGCAAATTTAAAGTTGCCCAGGCTGCTTGCCTTAAACATGGGATAACCTAGACTAAATTTTCAAGCACCTAACACTAGCCATACCTCAGCAAAGTGTTAAGCATGCAGTCGACCACACAGTAGGCAAAACTATTTTCAAGGCATTCTCACCATTTTAAAGACATCAGATGAACCTCTGCCTTCTGAATTACTTGGTAACTACAAATATATCTACAGAAGATCAAGTTAACATCGACAGCTTGACCTAAGCAAGGTAGGAAGGAAGGAGTGCAGCATACCTTTGTATCATGCAGGAGTCTTGTTGCTCCTACATCTTTTGCATATTCTGTCAGGTCAAAATCAATCTGGTCATATGATTCCAGCTCCTCATCAGTAACAGGCGCCACTGCTTCATTAACACCTGGGATGAGGATTTTCCCTTTCTTGTCTACAAGACAACCTGTAAACGAGAAACACCTAGTGTCAGTATTCAAACCAGAATATACAAGGTGTCATTGCTGGGAACGCTTTCCTTGGGAAACACAAGTCTTGGCCTTCTGAAAGCTTCATAAATGTAATGAAATTCAGACCTCCATCTCCCAGAGCATGCACCACTGAGCATGGAAGGCACTTACAGAATTTGCAGCTATCCAAAATATGCACTTGCATGCTACTTGTATTAATTCTACTGTTACATTCTACTGTATTTACTTCTACTGTTACCTTTGGTTGGCTGGGTCCAAAGGAGTTCAATACCACATCCATAGCAGAGTTTGAGAAGGCAGCTGATTTAATTAACATGTAAATTTGCAGTAAGATTTTAGAGGAAGCTAGAGTAGATAGACAACCTTTTGGTGAGACCTTCACCATATTTCTGTATCTCAGGCACTATCTTTGCATACCTGGCAAGCTCCATTTCATTGGCCATTGCTTTTCTAGTGTAAGCAGCCCTTACCAACTTCCCCACTGCAAACTCACTCATGTTTTAATGGTTCTTATTCTCATTTTAAATGCATTTAGTGAAACCTGCTTTTTCTTACCCATTAGAGCAATGAGATCTGTCATGGCCTCATGTACTGAACCACCATACACACCAGAGTGAAGGTCTCTGTCACAACATTCCACCTGATTGAAGTGAATTAAGATTCAGGTTAATTTTAGCATGAAGATACTGTCAAATACACCAAAGACATTTACCCTAGCTTTTTCCTGCATGTATTTTGAGAATGCGTCTAGTTTTGAAACCAGACCACTCAGTTGTAGTACATTAAAACAGATCTGCTTTGTATTGCTCTGGAATACATGCCTTTAGTACTGACTGTCCCAACCTTGGGGACTTGAGTGGTGATATCTCTTCCTGTAGTCAAGGATCACCCTGAAACAACCCTCCAGAGAAGGTTGCTGGCTTCTCCTCCTTCATACATCTGAAAGCTATCCCTACCACACAAGCATCAGATAGGGTAATGAAATAAAATTATTCAGACAATTAGGAGAAACCATTTTACTTAAGCAGTCAGTTTCACCTTCTCTGAAGAAAAGTTGTTGGCATGAAAAAGTTTGAGCTACCACTCTTCTCCGGTAGAAAATTCAGTTTAATAATACTGGTTTTGTAGTGTATCTCAGCACTTACCTCTATGAAGTAGTAGCAGATGCCCCTCAAGCCATAAGTGATACAAGGCTTCTTCTTGCCTAGCCAGTAGTTGTCAGAAATGCACACATAATCCACATCTTTGAAGAAAGTATCTCGTTGAGCAAAAATCAGTTCATCAAGGCCTTCAGATCCTGATTCTTCCATACCCTCTAGGCAGAACTTAATATTTACTGGTAAGTCCTTTGAAATGAAAAACAAGAACAGACTAAGTATGAAAATGCTGTACTACTTCAGCAATCAGTAATTTTCATTTGTCATGCTCAAAGCAAAAAAAAAAATAGACATGGGGAAACTAGATCCATGACAGTGGAATTTGTTAATTATGCACAAACTATTATAAAGTTTGGACTGCACTTACATTGAGGACACTTATACCACCCTTCATCTGATGCAATTCAAAAACTCTTCAAAAAGTTTTAACTGAGCTCTAGAACAACTCATTCCCAAGCCCCTTAACTGTGGGAACACAGCAGAAATCTGTTGCCAAAGGTAAGCCCCCAGGTTAGGAAAACTAATATTAACCACAGAAATTGCATGCCACTGTAGGAGCATTAGAGCTACCCTGTCTATTCAGACTACCATATTCTATATACCTAGACAGGAATAGAGAACTAGTCATTCTTCTCACAAGTAATAGGAACTTGTCTGGCAAGATAAGGCAGACACCCTGAGCTATTTCCAATTGCACATTTTCTTGAACGGAAACAGCAAAGCTTGCAGGTCAGTGCTACTAAGTTAACCCCTTAGAGCTCAGTGGCAGTGAGACATTAAGTTTTGATAAAGGTCAAGCTAATTTGACATCCTTACATGATAGTGATCACATTTGATTATTCATCATGCTCCACATGCTTGCATATACATTTTCCTTCCAACACATTTCATTAAAGGAAAATTGTTTAAAGTGCAAACCAAGCAACTAACAGACCAACTTGTCAGCAAGTCAACTCCGCCCTACTAGTACATAAGTGAATTTACAGGACTACTGCATCATTCCTCTGATCAGCCAAATAAGCAGGCTTCCCTCACAAGCGTTTGTGGCTCAGATAACATTTATTGCTAGAATCAGTTGTATGTAGAAAAGTAGAATATGTTTTGGGCACAGACCTGGTTAGTTTGTTGATAAGCCTCCAAGGCATTCAGCCAGGCAAGCACTGGACCTTTGTCATCTGTTGATCCTCTCCCATACAACTTTCCTGTAGAAACAAGATAAAAATTAACCAGGGTGGAAAAAAATTAGCATGAAGATTCACCTCTTGCCTACAGGAGGAAACATCTTTTTGGATAGTCTTTTTATCCCTGCTTATATAAAAACTTTCATTTCTGATTCTTCTGAAGTAGCAATTTTGCATCCTGCTTCATACACTCTTGCAAGTGGGACTGCTATAGTTCTCCCACTTTCAGAGCTACCTCACCTTTTTCCCCCCAGCTTTTCCCTGGACAGGAATTGAATATAAGTCTGGAAAAGATGTAACTGCCTTATCATTCACAATAATACAATTTTCTACAAACATAGTAGTAAGTGTAAGAAACAAGCTCCCTCCTTTTAACAGAAACCTATCCAGTATTAGCTACAATTCAATAACTGTTTGAAGAGTAAGAATTCAGTAGCTAGTGACAAATCAGTTCACCGGATTTTCCAGACAAAACTGGATCTCCTTAGAAAGGGCTTTAGTCAAAGGCAAGTTTTACAGGCTCCAGGGAATTTCCAGAAAATGTAGCACATGGGATCACAGAGGCAGATATCATTGCAACTCAGAGCTGCAGCTACAACCCCTAAGCACCAGGTGTAACCACAGTGACAGAACAGGACAGACAGCTTGCAAGGTAAAGAGCCATTGGTGAAAATGCCTCTTGCACTCCTAGGCTGCACAGAGACAAGCCACAGCCCAAGGTAAATCTAGGTCTTGCTATCAGATGAGAGAATCCAACTTAGTAACTTGGACTCTGCTGCCTATGACCAAGGGCCCAAGTAGAAATACTGGTTACCACAGATACTCCTTTTTCTGGCAATCATTACACTTATGCAAGACAAGTGGTTAATGTCCTTCTATTCATATGACCTTTGACACTAACACTGAGAATGTGGAACAAGGAAGAGGCTGTTGGTAGCACCAGCTTTAAATAGAAAAGAGTTTTAGTCATCTTGGCTACTGGCAATGCTGTTTCGACAGGAGTTACTGCACCATTTCTTCATTCCCATTTAGAGGAGAGGGACACTTGTCTGGGCACCAGCTCTGCAAAACACAGCTTCTGCAGTACTCATGGCAGCACAGTTTGCAAACACAAGGCAATCCAGGGAGACTGCTGTGACACTCCTGTCTCCAGGCATAAAGAAGTTGTGTTGAGTATTTTTCCCGGCTAATGGTTCAAAATCCCTGTAGTCTTGACATGACCTTACAGGCTGCAAGTTGTGAACAGCACAAGAATCTAGTTCTAAAAAGCTTTCTGGCAACAAACTGTTACCATGGAAAGCAGCAGTTAAGACTGTGCTGTAGCTACAAGGAAGATAACATGCAAGTACATCCTAGACTATCAGAAAAGGAAACAAGCCCTGAGACCAGCTGAGATTTTGCAGTTCTACTTTTTTACCATTCTCCCTCCTGCATATTTTCATCTCAACAGTATTAAATAAACACTCATACCTGTTCTTACTCTCCTCCCTTTCAATCAATAGCACAACTTTGGAACAATTGGGGAATACCACAGAAGTGCTCACAGTGAAATCCACTGCTCTTACCGTCTCTTTCTACCAGTGTGAAGGGCTTACTATCCCAGCCATCCTCTAGTACTGCTGGCTGAACATCCAGGTGACCATATACACACACTGTCTTTTTGCGTGGATCTGTGCCAAGCGTTCCCAGAACAACTGGTGGTAGAGGGATCTTTGATCCATCAGGCAGCTAGAAATAGGAGGGAAGAAGTTTTATTCAAATGTGGAATGTCAGAGAAACATGTTTTTATCAGATAAATGAATTATTTTAATACTGTGGAGGTTATGACACTAAGGGGACAGACAGCTAAAAAAAACAACTAAGCTACTTTAACTGATTGCCAGAAGCAGGGTGCCAGAGAAGGTATCGTGCCAGTTAGCTTTCCAACAAGTCTCAGTAACAATGAGAATGTTCCAAGCCACTCAGAACTGTTAGCTTTAAACTACCAATCCTACATCAGCCTTTAGCAGAGCAAGCTGACTGCACACCAAACTGCCATGTCTAATGCTGACCTCAGCATAAGCGATAAACTCCATTCAATACTGCATTCTGTGTTGCTTATCACTGCACTTTCGTCCTGTCTACAGTATAGCTCCCTAGACAAAAATTTCCTGACAGTGGTATCTCTGAGTGTAACGTGCCTACACCCAAATAAGATCAGCATAACAGCTGTATTTCTCTATACAAGCCTATGCTGTTAAGCTAAGGGCAGAGTAGTGCTGATGAACTCGGTTCAAGAGTTCAAGAGTTGAACTTGGCTTAGTTCTTTGGAATACCCCATAAGCAATTATCACATGCTATTCTCAGTCAGCATGTATTTCCCTTTTGGTGAACACATACTCCTACACACTGTTCAGCAGATCAAGATCAGCTTGCACTTTTTGCTTATATGGGCTCCAAACTCCAGGTTTTTTATCAACAGGCTACATGGTCCTTGGCCAGCTGCAGCTCTATATGATTAAAGAACTACTGCAAGAATTTACAGTAATCAGTACACAGAACAAACTGCTGTGCAGCAGTAAACTTTGATCAGGTAAGTTCACCAGTTGCTTTACATTGTCCTTCATAGATATAGCAGGAATGTACCTAATACACTGACTAGCTCTGTCTATACTTAATATAAAACCAAACACTGGAGTTAACTTTTGCAGCTGGATTAAAGTTTTCTAAATAATAATGTTATGCATAAAACTTTAAAATAAGCTACCAAAAAGTTAGTGATGAAAGGAACAACTTTGTCTCTGAATTAACTGAAACACTTTTGAGGGGATTTTAGGCTGTATGTAGCAGCAGAGCTAGAATTATCCTACAGATTCTCTCCCAAGAGGGCACACGAAGTCAGCTGTTTCCTTGCTGGAACCTGCAGTCCTACAAACAAGTGTAATCCAGTTGGCAAAGGCAAGAACTGCTCAGAAGGTCTCAATACGTGCAGATTTCACTCAGCATTCTTTCCCACCAACTACAGTGATAATCTTCTAAAACTAGCAAACATTCTAGCACAACAGGATTTTTAATGCCACTATCCAAATGCTCGTCTAATAATTTTGGTATGGGTCTTATTCTCTGGCATATAGTGACTAGGCACTTCAAAGGAGCAGTATATCAAGTGGATGGTTCCTGAGGACAAGATTATTATTATCATTCTCATAAGCACATACATTTCTTGGGCAAAAAAGCAGTCCAGATAGCTAAAAACAAGGAGGGAACTCATTCTTTTAATGATACTTTTGTATCTGGTAAGGGAACAATGCAATCTGGTGACAAATGTAACACTTTAAAAGAGCCCAAAGGTCTTTTGGAAGACTTATTGAAACCTCAGACAGTATCTTTACACTCTATGAGCCTAAGGATCAACACCAGCCTGTCGTTAAAAATGACTAGCACTTTTGTTTGCAGGTGTTCTGTTCATTCAGAAAAGTATTTAAAACACATTTAATACAGTCCAAAATTTAATACAACATGTTTAACTGATCTGGATCCCAAAGTTCACTGTAAAGAAAGGTTTTTAACAGAAAGCTCAGACTGTGTGGCAGGAAACACTTACACCACACCCCAGCAGGTTCTGACTTTTTAGGCCACTACCCACAAGACCCTTGCGTGGTGATCCTGAGCAGAAGATTACCAGACATAAAAAATTAGCAATCCACATAGTTAATCTGAGTACACCAAAGCCTGTGCTAGGCTATGCTGCACATAGAACATAGTTTTGCTTTCCCGCCTGTATTGTGCTGTGCGTATCCCTGGACTGCAGGTTAAACTGAGCCACTTGATGGTAACCTGAAGGCAGTTCCCACTTGGCACTGGTGATTACACTGCCTGCATGTCCTTGACTTTATCTAAAAGTGCATCAAGAAGTTTTCATGTGAATATCCCTTTTGTCTGGCAGTGGAATCAGACAGCTTGAAAAAACAGAATGGTATCACATTCCCATGAATGGGATCTAAACAGCATGCTGCGTGCTGGTTGGATGCCTGCTAGATGCTGCAGGGACATGAGTATCTATACTGTCCTCTTTCTTTATAGTGGTAACTCTAATAAACAGCATTTTAGATTATACTTTATGGAGACTAAGTGCCTTTCTTACTGGGAACATAAGAAATCAGCACCTTCTTGTGCAAAACATCTTGTCTTCCAAGTGGACTTTTTCCACTAAGCTGACATGGAGATGCTCACGTACCTTTTGTTTCCCAATATCCATAAGTTGGGTTGTGCCTCCCAGTCGCTCAATATCCCTCGCAGCAACCTCCATCATGCGTTTGATTTCACCCCTCTTCTCCGGCCATGCTGACACGCTCTGGATCGCCACCCACTCAGCCAGGCGCTACAGAAACATGGAAGAGCTACAGGTTTTACTACACATGACAGGCACTATACAAACACAACACCTTGTGATTCAACAAACACTGTTTTAAGTTAAGCTTTAATTGAGATAAATCCACTCTGTCCTCTGCTCAAAGAAGTACTCTAACTGCTAATATTACACTCAAAACCTCACTCTGCCCCTGCAGTACAGCACAAACTCTACAGATATGTAAGGTAAGGTTAAGAGTATGAAAGCTTGTGCATACTGTGCTTTTTTGGTTGCTGTTCTTTAAGTATCCAGAACCAGCTGATGTCTTTCAGGCCTCTCAGAAAGGACACTTGAGCTTTTTCTCCCTGTGTGAGACCAGCAAGAGCAACTGGCAGAAATCAAGCTGAACACTTGGCATAGTTCTTGCCTGAGTTCACGGTGCTGTACCACTGATTCCTTCACAGGTAAACAGCACTGCAATACAAGCTGCAACTAAATAGCAGGTCAAGCAGCAAAGTATCTCTTTGGAGAGGGTAACATCTGCCTCTGTACCCCAACATAAATGGTTTCATACAAGAAAGGTTTATTCCAGCCTCATTCAGAGCTTTCATCTCCCATTTCAAAAGAAAAGAGACTACAAACCTAGCTCTGCATTCAGGAGCCAGTATCAAACTTCTCATACCTTTAAATAAGTCACTGTTTGCACTATACAGTAATAGATCATTTCCTAATAAATCTAACATGGACATTTATGTTTTGGAACAGAACCTATGCCTAAACTTAAAGAACAGTTTTCTAGCTTGACTCAAATCAGTTTCACCTGCTGCTTGCTCTCCCCTCTCTCCAATCACTTCAGATTACTCTCTCTTATTGGGTATATTATACAGGTGCAACAATAAGCTTGAAGATGACCATCTAACTTTTAATATCCCATAGCTGCCCATGCTGCAAGACAAAACTCAAAGAAAACTTACCTGAACATAGAGGTCCTGGTGTTCATCAATGTATTTAAAGACAGTTTTAAGAGTGGACATTTTCTGACTAGAAGTGTTGCTGAAGATCCTGTGTCAGAAAAATAATTCAGCCTTCACAGGTTTAAGAAGCAACAGTCAGTAATCAAGCAGCCACACAAGACTTTCACCTTTCAACTGCTAATGCTACACACCAAAGTGTAATAACATAAAACTTGAGGCCCCTCCCTTCCTTGAAATCACCCAGTGACAAAAGCATATTTAAATTTCAACACCACTTTTTCTGCCTCTCCCCTCAAAATAACTTTTGAAGTTAAACTGAGCAAGCTTATATAGAGACTGTATATATAGTATAGTATACCTGATATAGTACATCTGTCTGTAGAGATACTTCAATTAAATCATACACTTCATTTCACTGCAAAATTACAGGCAAAATGTTACTCAAATGAAATGCAACTTCAAAGAGTAGATTTCATTATGAGTTCAATTACTAGTGCGCCACAGGTTTGAATGCTAGGAGCTAGATGCAAGAAAGCACCACACTTAATGTTCTACAAGGGCACTTAAAAGCAGGCAGCTTAAGAACTGTGCTTTCTTCTGCTTTAAAGTCCCAACCTGCCACTCAGACTTCCCAAGAAAGGTCAGAGTGAAGCCATAGGAACAGAAGCCAGCCCCAGCAGGCCATGAGCAAATGGTCACTGACTACTTCAATGCTACCACTTCCTTCTTTTGTTTTAGTTTCAGCTGAACTTCACGAGAGAACCCAAGACCTTTCCCCTTCTCAGTTTTCTGTCTTCCTTCCCAGTCTGAAATCAATATTGAAAAGATATACTGTTCACTCAAGCAACAAAACCAACAAGCTGAAACTCAGATCTCAAGTTCAAAAAACATACAGCATCTCCCCTGAGACAGGAAAATCATGAGCTTTACAAATCACAGAATGGGTAAGGTTGGAAGGGACCACTGGAGGTCATCTGGTCTAAGCTCCCTGCTCCAGAAGGGTCCCCTATAGCACATTACTCAGGATTGTGTCCAGGAGGCTTTTGAATATCTCCAGAGAAGGAGGCTTCCTGAAATATGCCTCTGAAATCCAAGCGCCTGGACTAGGAGAAAAACTCCAGTTTTTCTTGTAATACACTGAACAAGCACTTTCAGCAGCACCAGTCACTGTGACTCAGTATGTTGCTGAGTCAGCTTTACACCAGATCCTTTAAGCCTTTCTTCTACTTCTACACAGTAGTCACAAGACAAGTATGATAGTTGTTAAAGCATCTGACTGCTTGTCTTAGGATTTCTTGAACAGCTGACTACTCTGTATAGCTGAAACTAATACTTTTAAGCTGCAGGTTTCCCACACAATATACTGCAATACATGCACCACCCCAAATTTAAGACGCACACATTTTCTTTCAAGCAGGGTTGTACTTACAGAGATACTGGTGTTTGACATACAAAAATCCTTTCCCTCACCGGAGAGAGTTTCTATTTAATTTAAAGCATCCATCAAGTTTAAATTTGGATAATGACTTTTAAACACCAATTAGAACAACTCTAAACCACCAGACAGGTCAAGCTTCCTCTTTAATAGCCAGGAAAGGTGAAAACTAAACACCTTCAGAAGGATTATATGGACATAACTAAGTTAAAGGAATGCTTCTCAGTGAAGCTGGGCTTCCATAATGAAACCACCATCCTCACATGCAGTTAGAGCTCAGGCAGGATTCAACTGGAGCTCTTCAGAGAAACCAGTACACAGGCATCAGTCCAGTGCATCTGACTCTCCCCTTCACTCAACCGGTTCCTATAGCAACATCAGGACTCTCGCTTCACAGCACAGACACAAAATTACAGACAGCAAATTAGAGGGAGGCTGATATCCTGTCCAACACAAACAAGATCTGAACTATTTACTAAGGTGGAGACTACTTTAAATATCACCTTAAACATAGCTAAATAGTCTTAAAAACCAGAGGGGCATTGAATCACTCGTCACACTGCAGAGCTGCAAAAAAGCCTGCTCCAGAAAGCTCTGAACTTGGAAAAGCAAATGCTGCTTAGTGCACAGCAAAAGGCTGGATGTTACTTCCTCTTCCCTCTGCAAAACCAGGGCTAGAACTTCCTGTAAGTCCTTCAGACTGGAGTACTGAACCCTTCCTACCTACGCAGAAGAGACTCCACTCTCTTACCTTTTCACAGGACTATACAACAGTGGCACTTTGAAATAAACTAACCCAAGAGATTATCAGTGCACGGAAACAACCTGGCCCTTCTTATCCACAGGCATCGTTAGTGCCCCAGAAGAGAGCAGCGAACCAAGTTAGGAGCGGTCCGTAGCCATCGCCGGGCGCTCGCCGCCCCCCAAAGCCACTGCCAGGAGCGGCACACAGCCCCGTGCCCTGCTCTGCGGGAGGTTTGACTTAAAGGCTAAATTTGCTATTTTACAGGATTTTGCAGCACAAGGGCTCGGGGCGGAAGGGAGGGAAGCGCGCCGTGGGCTTCCTAAGGACTGCGCGGGGGAGTCTCACGGGGAGGGACAGCGAGCGTGGGGGAGGTGACGGGGGGCCAGCAGCAGCACCCTCCGAAGGACAGCTTCCCTCCCGGGGTAGCCACAGCGCCGCCGCGCCCGGAGGCCGAGCAGACGCTTCCTACCGCGGGACACAAGGCAAGGCAAGGCCCGGCCAGCCGGGCACGCCACGCAGCCGGCATTCCCGGCGCCTCTCCGCCAGGCCGGGCCAGCCTCGACCGCCGCGGCACACGGGGAAGGGGCCCGGCCGCTCCCGCCCCGCCACTCACTGTTCCCACACCGTCCCGGCTTCCCCTGCGAGTGGCTCCGGTCGCCGCCACCACTGCGCCTTAAATACCCCGCACGGCCCCGCCCCGCGCCGCGCGCTGCAGCGACCAATCCGCGGGCAAGGAGGTCCCGGGGGCGGGGCTTGTAGCGGGGCGGGGCGAGGCGGGGCGGGCGGCCCCTGTGGGACGGTGGGCGGGGGTCGTCGGTGCTGTGAGGGGGCGTCGTTAGCGCCCGAGGTGTTAATGAACTTACCACTCAGCAGTGAAACGGGATGGGTCAGGATGTGAGAGAGAGAAACACGAGAAATATTACGGGGGATAATAAGCGGGGATATCATATATAGGCGAATATAGTATGGGAGAAATTTGGGGGGGTCTTGAGCAGAGTCTGTCTGGACAACTGAATTATCCCAGCCGAGGATAGGAGTATACTTATGCTCTTCCTACATTTGTTGTTTAGGTAGGTTAAACAGATTTAAGTAGATTTAGATATAGTTTAGCTCGGCCCATAAAATAGAATTAGTTATAGAATAGAATTCTATTTTTTCTATTCTGTAGAATAGAATAGAATTCTAATTATAGAATTAGTTATAGGATATCCTGGGTTGAAAGGAACCCACAAGGATCATCTAGTCCAACTCCTGGCCCTGCACAGGGCCATCCCCAAGAGTCACACCTGAGTGCATTGTCCAAATGCTTCTTGAACTCTGTCAGGCTTGGTGCTGTGAACACTTTCCTGGAGAGGCTGTTCCAGTGCCCAACTACCCTCTGGGTGAAAAACCTTTTCCTAATATCCAACCTGAATCTCCACTGACACAACTTCAGGCCATTCCCATGGGTCCTGTCACTGGTCACCACAGAGAACAGATCTGTTCCTGCTCCTCCTCTTCCCCTCGTGAGGATGTTGTAGACTGCAATGAGATCTCCCCTCAGTCTCCTCTTCTCCAGGCTGAACAGACCAAGTGACCTCAGCCGCTCCACATGTGGCTTCATGTGCAGCCTATGGGTGGGGTGGGACGCACCACTGCACCTCTAGACCCTTCACCATCTTTGTTGCCCTCCTTTGGACGCTCTCTAACAGCTTAATGTCTTTTGTATATTGTGGTGCCCAAAACACACCATATCCAATACAATAGGCACACAATATTCAAGGTGAGGCCGCCCCAGTGCAGAGCAGAGCAGGACAATCCCCTCCCTCAATCAGCTGGCGATGCTTTGCCTGATGCCCCCCAGGACATGGTTGGCCCTCCTGGCTGCCAGGGCGCTGCTGACTCATATTCAACTTACCATCAACCAGGACCCTCAGGTCCCTTTCTGTGACACTGCTTTCCAGCATCTCATTCCCCAGTCTGTACGTACATCCAGGGTTGCCCCATCCCAGGTGCAGAATCCAGCACTTTCCCTTGTCAAATTTCATAAGGTTGGTGATTGCCCATCCCTCTTAATTTGTCAAGGTCTCTCTTCAGGGCGTCCCTGCCTTCATGGGAGCCAACAGCTCCTCCCAGTTTAGTATCCTCAGTTGGATAAGGGAAGTGCAATGTAAACAGTAAGTTGTGAAAGTGAAGTAAGGTCATCTAATGAAGAGTTCTCTCAGCTCCTAACAGCGGCAGACAGGAATCAAGTAATTCTACATGCAAAAAGGTAAAAAATCAGATAATGCTTGCTGTTACCTTGTGCCTGCCCTAAATAAAGCCAGCCCTTTTAAGACAGGAACTGCTGAAGCTGCTGCTGTTTGTGAGTAGTGGAATAGCTCTGATACATATAGCTGTTAACTATGCATGGATGTAATAATTCGGTAACTCATACTGCTTTACAGACATTCTTGAAATAAATGTAAAATGGTGGTTGGCCCTTGGCTGTAGTAAAAGTAGTTGTAACTTGAATTACTGAGGGAGGTTCACCTCTCAGTCAAACCTATTGGGCAGTGTGCTTCCCAGTGCCACAGATGCTAGGAAATGTGCTGATGAAATTTGCTGAGGGTATAAAGCTGGGAGATGGAGTCAGGACAGGGAAGGAACAACTCAATGACCCTGAGGATCACAGAAATAAAACCAGGAAAAAATTAGGTATCTGGGAGCTCATGAGGTGGAAATGAGTGAGAAAGAGAGGGGTATATCAGCTGGTCACAGGAGGTCTACCGTAGGAGAGAACTACATAATTTGGTAACTCAGCTGGTGGTGCCTTGCTGGGTGAGAACCTTGCATGAGGCTGTGGTGAGTGTTGTCCCATGTCAAAGGCACAGCTCCAGTCACACAGGAATGATGAGCTGAAACTACTACAGCAGATCTCTGAGGGGCTGCTCAGATGCTCAGGGAAACTAAGGGTCTCTGAGCATATGAATTTGGTTTAAGTAACCTATAGAAAAGACTGAGGAAAGGCACGGTTGCAAGTATGCTTTGTAGAATCACAGAATCACAGGACGGTTTAGGCTGGAAGAGACCTTTAAAGAGACCTTTAAATGTCTGATGCCCCTACAAGGAGCTGAGACATCTTCAGTCAGGTCAGGTTGCTCAGAGCTCCATCCAACCTGACCTTGAGTGTTTTCAGACTGGTGTTAATGCTGGGATTAATGCATAAGGAGGAGGAGAACTGTTATCCATAGCAGCTGTAAAGGCCTGAGGGCATCCCCTCCCCTGTAGGTTTGGCTTCCTGGGTTAGGGGCCAGCCATGGATGGAGCAACAAGAGCGACCCTATCCCACTGGGACACTGGGGAGAGGCTCAGGGGCAGCCAGCAGGGAGGCAGCAGCCAAGGGCTTCCACAGCCCATGGGAGCTGCTTTTGGCTGGGCTGCCAAGTACTTGGCCCATCTGAGCTGCAGCTCCAGTCCTGCCACAACCCTGGTCTGGCCATGGGCTGTGCTGAGCTGGAGATTTACAGACTGATGCCTGGCCTGGCCCAGCATCAACCTGTACCCAGGGAGGTGCCTGGAGCTGGGGCTGCCCTGGTGCCCCCCAGATACCTGGCTCCTGGCTGGTAGTGGGATGGGCCCTGGCTGCCAGGCTCTGCCCTCACAGACCCCCATGGGGAACTCCTGCCACTCCTGGCACCCTAGATTTTGAGGAGCCCCTGGCACCAGGACTCCCGGCACTGCTCTGTGTTGGTGGAAGAGCAGATGGCAAAACGTACTGCAAATGGACCAGTGGAACTTAGAAACTGGAATAAAGTTTCTGTCCACACTTACATTAGGAAAAATATTGCCCAGAAGCAATAGGGGAAAAAAGGGTGTTTGTTTGTTTGTTTGTTTGTTTGTTTGTTTGTTTGTTTTAAAAAGGGAAAAAGAAACTGCCTCTAAAAAGCAGTTTGTTGCATTTAGGAAAAGTATTAAGTGACACGACAAAGCATGATTCCTGGTGACCTATTTTCATTCTCATGTTCCTACATGGAAGCAGTTTTTGGTACTTTTTTCTCACATCCTATAAAACACCCTCAAACAAAAATAAGAATCAAGGACGTGATCTGCCAAACAAAAGCACTGGGGAAGCATACAGTGAAAATATTGTGTATTGTATTATCAGAGTTTTCTGCAAGCCTGTATTGATCTAAATCCACAAAGGATTGTGTGAAGACAAGCATGGAAACCACAGAGTAACTTACCTCAGGGAAAACAACAACAACTTCTTTTGAAAGATAACAGGCCCAATTATCAGCTTTGAGTGCCTTATAAATTGTCTTTATGGAAACACAGTTTTGTTTTACAAGGCTGTTAATTTGGAGGTGAAAAGAATATATGCATACATAAAAATCCTTTGGGAACAGTGGAGAAAGGAAGGGTAGGAAAAGACACATTTATCAGAAATGGCTTAGGGACAGGGGATGACAAAACAAGGTACTTTATAAAGAAAATGTAAGGATGCTCAGCTTTCTCTGGTCCAGGCAGAAATACCTAAACATCTAAGCTGCTCTATTACTTTTTTAATATGTTGTCTTTGAAATAGTTTTGTTCTAAAGAAATAATTCGTAGGTGGTTGTGCTATTGCTTTTAATCACAGAGGTGTAGCATGTATGAGTCAGCTGAAGTAAAAGCAGCTGAATAGGTGAGGAACCTGAAACATAAGCACTGGTCTGGGAGAGGACAACTGTGTGGATCAGCTTTTTAGATTAATGTGGACTGAGAGCCATGGGGATGTGAGAGGCCAACAGAGATACCATTAATAGCTGTGACCATGCTTTCTGAAAAATTCCATGCAAAATGATGAAATGGGACAGAAAGTTGCTATGGAAGCTACAGTAAACATGCAAAATCTCACCCTCACTTCTTTTGAAATTAATTTCAAGTGGTGGTTGTGTCCCTATATGCAGGTGTATGGCATCTACAAATTTCACTTTGCTCAGTTTTTTTGTCTTTTCTGCTAAGTGAGATAAGTACACAACGGTTACTTTACTGCACTTCTGAGGGGAAAAAAGAAAAAAACATAAAAAGCTGAAATTGGTTGTCTTCTGCCTCTTTGTTGTATCTTGCTACTTCCTGCTCAATCTTCCCTTTTTGTCTTTATTTTGCGTGTTTCTAGTTAGGTGAGTCACAAGCCCAACTTTCTACACATTAGGCATTCACACTACATTAGGTAGACTGCTAGACTGAAAGGAAAGATTGTGTATACGGATGTGCAGAACAGTGCAGCTTTGTTGGATTTATTTGCTTTCCTGCAAACAATAGTTTTTGGACTGGTGACAGTAAATTTAAAGCAATAGCATAGGCAGGTTGTAACTAATGTTTAAAGAATTCCCCACTGGTTGCTTTAGTCCCTTCTAAACCGAAGTGTGTCCTATTTATATCACACCCGTGCACTGCACCTATGTGGACATTTTGACTCCATTAACATTGTTTGCCTTAATGCATCCACTTCTGCTGGGCTTGATTTTGTTGACTGAAGATGAACAGACCTGCTTGCACCTGGAAATTGCCTTGCAATTGACCTTCCAGCAAAGTAAGCCTCACCCATTACCCCTGGCTTTTCAAAACCAAGTGGCCTCAAAGTCCAAACTCATTTAGAGGAATAACACTAAAGTAAACCAAATCCAAGTATCATTTACTGTTCCCTCTTTTCCAGTCAATACTATGGCTCCTGAAGTAACCTTGCCCTGGGCTCCACAAAAGCAGGGCTGCTTATGTGATGTACTGTAATTGTAGAGTGCTGAATATTTAGGTATATTCATTAATTTATATATACATGTGTGCTTATGTAGTAATTAAGGAGTTTGGTCCTCGCAAGCTTCTTCCAACAAATAAATACTGTTTTCTTTTTATAATAGGTAATTAAAATACAGGGCAGATTACACGACCTGTGTAGAAAATGTTGATGTTTATGTGACATAGCCCAGTATGGGGTGCCCATATGTCCAAGTGCCTGGTCAGAATCCTGTTGGAGGGCTCCATGACACTTCACTGAACTATGTACCAAGCTTTTGCTGATGTAAACATAAATGTGGACACAGAGGAATGCTGCAATTGAGACAAGAACTGAATCAAAGTCTAGAGACAAGGTCCTGTGATCCTTCTTCCCATCCTTGCATAATGGAGACTACTATGAAATGGAGCCTGTGTGGCTCAACAGCCCAAGTAACAATAAACACCAAAGAACCCTTTTCCCTCTCTCTGCTCCTTCCATCCCTGTGTCCCACCATTTATTGGCTGCTCCTTTCATCACCTCCAGTGTCGTCTCACTATACTGAGCCTGGCGAGTAGAGGATTTACATTCCCAGGGCATGTATTTTCCTGTAGATCCATCCAGTCCAACTCAGAAGAGTTGCTGCACTGATCTCCCATGAGCCCCCATAACGCCATGGAGCAGACAGATGTGCCTGCCTGTGCACAGAGTGGCTCTGTGCTGCTGTGCTAGGTTGACTTTCTGGCTTGGTTGCCACAAGCTTGAGGAGCTCTGCTCTGTGCCCTTCAGTGGAGGGCTGGATGATCAGGATGCCCAGCATGCTCAGGGATTGTCTCCTTCCTCACCAATCCCTACAAACCTCTTCCTGTTCCCCAGCCTCCTGGCTCAGTAGTTGATGCACCAAATTTTTCTTCAACTCTGATAGCCCGTGTATCAATAAGGTTGTAACTTTGCTTGTAAAAATGTACTCGGAAGTTTGTTGTAACACACTTCAGATCCTTTGTTATCTTCAGAAAGTACCAAAACATCCTGGATTACTCTGAGCCTTCAACAGTCACCAGTCACTTAACTAAGCCAATTCAGGACACCATAGGTATTGAAGTCTCTCATCTTAGGCACTAGATTTGTCTGCAAACCATGACAGGGAAAAGTAGAATACAAGGGTCTTGCTATGCAATGCTTGCTCCTTTTTTCCTGGCTTTGCATAAGGTGGTTTTGCCCTTCCCCATAAGTGATATTTTGCTGAGTCTGTACACTGTATTGCAACCCGTGTTTTCCCCGTCCTCTTGTCAAGATGCAGCAGTGACGTGTTGGCAATGTCACTATCAAGAACCTCAAAATAACCTGAAGACTAACTAAGCTGTCTAGAGGGCTAGAGAGACTGCCTCAAATTAGAGAGAGAGGCAGAGCACCAGCAAAAAAAAAAATAAGAAAAAAAAAGGGAAAAAACCCACCTCTCTTCTAAATTCAATGTACAAATTGCGCAAATATCAGTGTGCTTTTGGCAGCATTCTCCCAATTCCACTAACATTGCCCAGAAACAGGCAGTCTTTCTATTTTGAGGATCTTGTGCTCAGAGAGAGCGGGTACGGCTCCCACTTCTGATTCTGAGGGACAGATGAAAGAATGATGTCAGAGGCTGTTAGTAAATTCTTCAGTCCCAGCACCTTGGAGGACTGGCATGCAAACTGCAGAGCCAACATATCTTAGAAAGTCATTGAATTGGCATGCCAGATGATTCCTTGTTTGCTGAAGTGTTAGTCCAGCTGTGCCAGTGCTCTGAAAGGAGTAAAAAATGCACCTACATTCCTTTGTTCATTGTCTGTTCCTCTGCCTGAGTGACTAAAGCACTCTGCTTCTACCTGCTTGTCCTGGTACTTTGCATTAATATAACAAGTCCATGGCTCAAATGGGAGCGGTGGGATGTGTGTCATGTAACAGGACACGTGTAATGGATGGGCAAGAAAAGGGTCAATAGCTCAGCTAGTTGTGGTCTGACTGCAAATGAGAACCACAGCCCTTGGAGACTGCTTCAGTCCGACACTTTTCTTTGGAATGACCAGAGAGCCCTTTTTCTTCTTAATCTCAACTACCTTGTATTTCATCCCAGTGTTTCATCTCAACACGATGCCTGGATTATCCATGCTGAAAGCACATGGAATGTGCCATATGCATGAGGAGATGTCATTTTCAATTTCTCCTTGAATATATTTTGGAGTATTGGGAGACTTCGTTTTGGTCTTTTGTAAGTTGTTGATTTGCCAAAGTGAAAGAGAAATATTAAAGTGACTTGGCCAGCACTGCATGCTCTCCTTCATGAAATGGAGCCTAAATGCTTCCCCAGCTGGAATTTTACTCCAGAGATGCAGCTCTGCAGGACTGCTTTTCTGTGCCTGTTGCGATTTCACTGTAATTCCATTCCCCCTGCCTTTGTGGATCTCCTCTCTTCCCAGACTGAGAATAACATCCAGAATAGTGCAATCCCTGTTTTTCACTTTTGGACACTTGCTATGAATTCTTTTGCTAAGAACATATGTATGTGCATCTGTACATCATGGACTAAAAGCACTATTTGGTTATATGCAGAAAACAGGGAGCTGCAAAACCAGGAAATTTTAAATGCTGTCTAATAATGGCATCTCTGTGTATTCCTCCTTTTATACACTTCAGTGTAAATCAAAAGCAATTCCACTGATAGTAGGGAATTAATACTAGATACGAGAATTAAGGCCTTCTTTGCTGTTGTTTTTCAGAAGAAGCCTCTCAGTAGAGATGTGGGAGAGGGACTCCTACAACACATTCTGAGAAGAGAGGCTATTGTGGTAGATAACTAAGGCCTATGAAGAACAGAAAAGGTAAATCACTGAAGGATAAAGAGAACTGAAACATGTAAATAGGGAAGAAAAGGGGATTGTACTGAAGAAAAATGACAGAAAATAGAAGACAGGAAAAGGATGAAAACATGTCACTTCAGAAAAAATAAGAAAATTAATGCCAAGTTAATTATAAGAAGTTCTGGAGCAAAAGCTTCATTACAGAAGGGCATTTTCCAAGCTTGTATGAAGTTCTGCTTTTAAGAAAAAGCACAAAATTTTGATTATTCATTGCACCAGTGTAGGTAGGAACAACTGACTAAGTGGTGACTTTTATAATCACACATCCTTAGAGCTTAAAACCAACTGGAAACCACAGAATGACTCCAAGTGCAGTGGCCACCAGCTCCTGCCTGTAACAAATTAAGTTTGTTCAAAAGATACGTTATTGCTTTAAAAAGTATCTCCCATTCAATTTAGTTTCTCATCAAAAGACAACTCACAAAACCCAATCTGGCCTGATAGGAAGAGCTGCCTCAATGCCAGGTTTTAAAATAGCATAGGAAGAGACTTAGAGGAATGTTGAGTCTCCTGAAAAACCCATCTACTGGGTAAACCATACACATCAGCTTGGCTTTGATGAGAAGGAAAGACCTCTCTGTCTGTTCTTTTTGTGTGATGAAGTGCACTGCAAGTAGTGTACAAAGATTGTGCCTGTGGAAGAAGCTATGGAAATCCATTTCTGAAGCTTCTCAGCCACCATCAACTCTGTTCAAAGCAGGAGGCAGCACCATGGCACTCCTTGATTATTATATTGGCTATTTAAGCTTATGTAGCAATGACCCTTCAGAAACAGGCCTGGCCACCAGAACTACTCAGATTCTTGGAGGATGCTTGCATGTAACAGGAGGAATATAATACAGCAGTGTCACTGCTGCTGCTCAGGCAGCTGGGCAGGATCCCACACTCAAATTTCTTGCTCAGGAGTAACACAGGAAAGTCACTCGCACTAATGGATGCTTAACCTTGGGATAATTATGAGCTGTTCATTGCAAGCAGTACAGAAACTGAATAGTCTACTCTTCCCTGAACAAATGTCAGACAACATTGGATGCATGCAAACTAGCAACACACTACCTAAAGAAAAGCTAATTACTTGCAAAGTCTGATAGAAAATTAAATTTCACTAATGGATCACTTTGCAGCTTGCTCCATGCCCAGCCATTCATAATTTACAAAGAAACTGCAGAGAACAGCATCAAGGAAATAACTGAAAGTAATTAAGTTTTACAGAACAGATACTGAAAGTCATCTGTGATCTTCCTAAGTCCTCATTTTTTTTCTACTTCAGATTTGGATTTTTAGAAGAGAAATCAAGAAGTGGGCATACCCCTGTGTAAATGCACTGACATCTATCGTATGTGATGGCTGCATTTAATTTGATTTGCAAGCATAGACTACTATGGTAGGCAGCCCTTGAGCCAAAAGAATAAAACAA
Organism: Manacus vitellinus; assembly: GCF_001715985.3. Taxonomy (NCBI): domain Eukaryota; kingdom Metazoa; phylum Chordata; class Aves; order Passeriformes; family Pipridae; genus Manacus; species Manacus vitellinus. Next base: position 179,228 of record NW_021939256.1, on the reverse strand, counting down.
AACAATCAGAAAATTGCTATAAATTCAGATTTGCTTATGTGCTTTCTCCCTGGAAAGTCAGTTTACAGTTTACAAAACCTTTCATGTGTAATATCCTAAGTATCCACTTGGCGGTTACTTGTGTCTACAACGAAGATGCTTTTTTCTATCTCTGAGAATCAGTTGTTTTCCACTTCTCTTCTGGTAACAGAGAGCATGCAAACCTCTGGAAACAGCTGGGCTGCCTTTTAAATCTATGGCATAACAGGAATCGAGCAGGTGGTCTTTGCATATCTTAGGTCACTCTTGCCAGTAGAAACAAATTTAAAATCATCCCGGTGTAAATTCCTAACATAAACTCATTTCAAAGAGACTGCAGCCATAGAGCTGGTCTGATTTTAATATATTTGACAATATGGTAACTTTTCTGGCAGTATTAGCTGTAGAAATACCTTAATGCACTGAAACGTAAATCGGGTCATCTGACTGGAGAAGATGACACAACTTTTACTCTTTTGAGCTACCACATATCTAAATGATCACAGCCCTGTGAATGCCCTCTGTATATTATGGAAAATATTCTCCCATTTAAATTACTTTGGACTGTTCATGTAAATAACAGCACAATGCCACAGGAAAATAGCTTATTAGATGGTGGGGTTTTTTTTCTTTCTACATAACCCTAGTGCAACTTCTAAGTATTTCTGGCATTGCTTCAGAGACTCATAAATGGAGGCTACAAAGAGCCAGATTCAGTATTGGCATAATGAGATCACTTGGCTTGAACTTGGTGCAAAGACTAGAAACTGCATACAGAAAGACTGGAAAAGAATGTCAGCATTTTCCCTTCTTTGTTCTCCCTTTCACCATGGACAGACACACAACATGCCACACAGCAGCAAATTCCTTTGGAGAGCACCCTTTTAGACTAGGAAAATTGTTCTTAAGTCACTGATTCCAACTTTGTCTTACAGCTAATTTTCTTTTTGGTGACTGGTAGCACAAATAGGCAAAGAATGTAGCAGAGAACCAATAGGCAATACTGTGTCAGGCGTCATTTGTGATATTTGTACAAAAATTCCAGAAGATATTTTACATCTTTATTGTTCCACCTCATTCGAAGAATTGCAAGTGAACCACAATCTGCCACAGTGATTGCCAGGGTATCTTACTGGCTTCTTCAGGCAATACTGTTTCCAAATGAGAGGGGAAAATTGGCATGAGGTTAATAAAGAGATTAATTGGAAGGGGATATATGAGAAGAGCAGGACAATTAGAATCTACCATTTAGAATCTAGAAAGCTGTAAAAGGGAAGGAGAAAATAAATACCTTTGGCTTTCCTAGGCAACTATGCCTAAGAAATACCTGATGAAAGTAAAAAGCAAACAGGACAAAGCATATTACAAATTCTTTATTCTATATATGCATGGGAAAGCCTTTTCTGTCCAAACACTTTCCGTTGTTTAAATCGGTGAATTACCCCAGGCTTTTCCCTTGTCCACAAAGGTATACTCTGCATTTTATATTGTGCCATTTTTCTGCTTCTGGTTCACAGTGTGACCCAATAAACTCACTGCTCTCTGATACCATAAAACTTCTGTGAGTAGTTCGCAACATACTCTTTTTGATTAATGGCATAAATGAAAAAATACATTTGGATTCCTCTGGTAGACACAGTGCTCTGCGGGGGAATTTCACTGCCTAAAGGACATAGGCTCATGTTCAAACCTATGTCTAACCTTGTGATGTTTTTCAGTTGCTCAGCTTGGCCAAAGAAAATCAGAAAGAAATATTTGTGTTTTAAAATAGGTAAATCTGAACAGCACTCAAAAGTTTTTTGAGCTCCTAGCAGGAAAACAGTAGGTTCGTATGTGCTCTGTGAAAGATTGGCAGACACATACCCGATTTCCACAGACAACCTGGTGCTAATGACAGCGGGTGATAAAATCAATCAAATAGAACAATAATTCCTAATGAACCAGTTTTACATTTCATTAACTCGAGTGCCAAGGTAGTTCTTAATGACTGATTTACTTTGTTTCTTTTAAACTCTCATGAAGAATTAGGTAATTAGGAAAATAAGGTCTAACAGCAGCCTAATACAACTTGAGCCTGCAATGCAGTTTGTGTCTGCAGGTGATGAGAAACGTGTGGGCTTAGCAGCTCCTTGGACTGAGGACTCCTCATGGCCCTTGTCTGAGGAGCTGCTCATCCCACACATGGACAGACAGCACAGGTAGACACCATGCCAGGCTCTTCACCGGTGGGTGTGGGTCAAGGCATCTCACTCCTGGCCACTGAACCCTGTGGTTATTCCTTCTCTGAACTGACATTATTGATGCACAATTTTGTGATATGCCCAACGCAGCAATGAGGAGGAGACCAACCTGATGCTGACATTGTGCTCTAACTAGTAATTCAAAGATTAATTGGGTAGGAACTTATACAGTTAGTCCTGATTATTTTTACTGTCCTTAGAGTTGCTTGCCTTAATTCAAATTCTACTAATTTATTTTCATCAAGTTTAATTCTGAGTTAAAATAAGAATAGGAATATAGCTTCCTTTGGGAACACAGGATTGCAACGTGAAATGGTCACATTTTAATACATACAGGAAGGAAAATTTCTCTGATGCAGAAGCCTTTTTTCAAAGGAAAATGTATATGGCACAGAGAGACACTCATACATATTTTACAGAAGTTGGACTACAATTAACTCTGTTAGTCTAAGAACCTTGAAGTTTAGGAAAACCTAAAACTAGACTTGAATTTTGCAGCTAGCAATAAATTGTTATTAAAGGGTAAACCACCTGATACTAAAGCACCTAGGTTTTTACCTGTTATTAAATCCAAGCTTTCTGGGTCAATTCTTGATCTGTTCTAAAGGTCTCTGTGTACATGCTACAAGAAGGTATGTATGCACACACATATACATGTTTACCAGACTTGTCCAACTTTTCACACTGACTGAAGTCGGTGAGATATTTGAAAGTTCAGAGGCTGAACCACTAGATACAGTTGTTCAGCCTGAATGCTATATCAAAATCTTTTGTGAAGACAGGGCTTTATTGACTGCAAATGCCTCCTATGGGATTTACTGCACAATGAAACTAGTATACTATCTACTATGAGTATCATGCAACTTGCATTTGCTTCATTAAATTCCCTTCATCTTATACTTTTATTTTTTAATAAACTGTTAAAAACATTATTAAGACTACATTAAAACCCATTATTATTTTCTTAGTATATTTCTTCACATTCCATAATCAAAGCAGCAGACAACTGTATGTTACAGGTAGAATTGCTCTTGCAGTGTGTAGCAGCTGTTCCCAAATCAAAGACGAGGATGTGGACTCCTTACAGACTGCCAAATTGAGTGAATTTTAGCTGGTATCCTGGGAGGAAATGAAGAGTGCAATCAAAAACCTACTGATGCTGACTGCTGATCCCTGATCCAGCTGCCAAGGGAGCAGTGGCAGCACATGGCTGGGGTGAAAACAGGGACAGGACTACTCCTTTCCACAACCATTTCCATTTAGATCACCATACCCATAATAAGTCATTGCATCCTTAAGGGGCAGACATTTGATACAGCTGAGCCAGTGGGACAGTTCTGCCTCCAGCATCCCAGAGTGCCTGGCCCTGCAATGTGCCTCCCTGCACCAGCTCTATCAGCATGCCTGGCAACATCTCCAGGGCCTGCTGACCTCTCTGAAAATAATCTCAGCAAGAAACAGCTTTATGTTTCTCTGACCTGTTGGTGAGTTAAGAAAGCTCATTTGGCAGCGAGGAATTTCTTTCACTGGCAGAAGGGGCTGGACTATGCAGGCAAGGCAAAGAGGAAAACAAGGAGGTGGCAGTGGAGGAGGAGAAAGGAACATCCTTGGTTTTTTTCAGCAGAAATTAGAGCAGCTCAGCTATGACACCTAACCAGGCCAGAATTATCTATATTTTATTCCTAGCTTAAAGTCAGAAGTAATTAAGATCTGTTTTCAGAACTATTGTTGAAACACAAGTAACACATATACAGAATTTTACGAACATGATATCTTTTGGGGAATGCTGACACATAGAAAAGTCAAGATCTACACTTTAAAATAGAGGTGGGTTTGTAGTGCCTAAACTATTACCCAGACAGCTTAGGACAAAGCAGTAGGGAGATACTCTGGTGCTTGAATTTCCCACAGCATCTGCATCCCTCTTATATGTGGGTCACATCTCAGGATTGTTCCAGGTATTAGTATGGTAGATCTGCAGTTTTCCCTCCTAGGTGGCAGCAGTCACTGGTGAAGGTTGGCTGAACTCAAGCCTAGCTGGTATCCCTGCAGAGGAATGGCTAAGCAACTCTCCCTCTTGCCCTTCCCCACTTATTGTCCTAGGAATTTCCAAACGAATACTCCAAACTGATCAGTGACAGCTCCTAAGAGCATTTGGTGTCAGACTGAGAAACAGGATTAAAAGTTTTCAGTTCCTGGCTGCCTAGTTGGTCTTTGCTGCTGGCCACATTTTCAAGAAACAGGCTGTATTGCCAGTGTCTCAAAAGGAACCCTCTCAGTAAAAGGACCAAGGAGGGAAAAAAGAAAATTTGAAAAGGATGGCCAAAAGCAGCTTCTGCAGGTGAAGAAATGAGATGATGGAGAGATGGAGCAAAACACATTAAGGATAGAAGACGTGGCTTGTGATAATGACTCTGCTTCTGATTCTCTTTGGAGATCAAAGTAGTTTTGCTCTCCTTGCATCTCCCTCCTCACTGCCAGTCTCTAGAAAGCTGTAGTATTTTCAGAAATACTTTTATCTTTCCATTTTCCTTTCTACCACAGTCTGCCATCTACTTAGAAGCTGTATTTCAAGCTCTCCTCTGCATGGTAGAGGAGAACTGCACTGACCATGTAAAAGGTGTGAAGAACAACAGGTTTGATGCACCTGTGGTCTTCCCCTCACTGTTTTAAGAGGTAAAATTAGATCATGTCAATAGAGACTCCTGTCTTTTTAATGATTTGTCAGGGAAATATTCTCATTGAGCACACAATATATACCACATGATGGTACACAATATATACCCCTAAACCTAGCTCTCCAACAGTGAACTTTCACTTTTTAACATTAGTTTACTAACAAAATGTGCACTGGAGCAACTTACTGATTAAAATAAGTCTATTGAATTATTATGCATTACTCCATTCATGGGCCATATTCTGCTATTCTCACTAATTTGGGGTAAATAATTTATCCTCAGAGTGTTTTCATTAACTGCAATTCATCTTCCAGCTATAGGATTGCAAGTAGCCTGAGGTAACAAACCATAAAGGGAAAGAAAAATGAACCTGTTCCTCTTTCATCATATCTGACAGTAAACTTGAAGCAGATACCCTTATTACTTTGGACTGTACTTTAATATATTAATTTTCACACTGAAAACGGTGATGGTGAGATGCTGTCAAGTGGCAGCAAAGGGTGAAAAAAAAAGAATGTGGTGGTCTAAACAGAGACAGTGAACATCTGCATCTGGAGTGAGGAAAGTGTGTCAAGATCTTGCCTGCTGCATAGGAATAAACATATGGGTCTTTGATCCCTTAGAGACTTTAACGAAGTCAAATATACTAGGGGCTGTCGCATGGTGCTGACGCCTTCTTAAAAAGAGATACGGTCACAGGTACTCTCTCTGCCGGATGGTAGGGAGACAATCTATCGCTACCAACACCCTTGGACCAAGTACACCCTGCCCTCTTTCGGCGAAGCATTCAGCGGGACCGCTCCACTGGCATTCCCCGCCGGCCGCCGAGGCGGCCGGGACACAGAGATGCTGGGCAGGAGCCAGCCTGCACCCGCGGCTGGGACACGGGGCGGGCAGGAGAGGCTATGGGAGCTTTTGGGGAATCGTGGAGGTGCGGAGTGCTGCGTTACTGAATGGGCACCTGAGACCCTTCTCTCTCTTCCTCTGTTAGCTCCGGGAGGATAAAACTGGAGAAGTTACTCTAGAATAAACTTTTTCTTTGTCTTTTCCCATGTGTCGGGAGGCGAAGCTTTCACAAGAGGGACCCTTCCGTCTCCAGGCTGCCTCTTTCAAAGCGTCGGGCAGCCGCCTGGATGTGAACGAGTTCCCACAGCAGCATCCATCACCCGTCAAACCGCTTTTATTCTCGGGTGAGAAACTCGGAGAGGAGAGGCGGGGGGCGCGGGCAGCAGCCGCCAAGTGGCTGTAGGGGCCGCTTGGCACAGGGCATGAGCGCAGACAAATCCGGCGGAACTACGTGGCTTAAATTCAAAAGGGGCGCTTTCGGGCATCCGTCAGGGCAGTCCCGGCCCGGGGAGGGGGCGGGAGCGGGGCCGGTGGCGCGGAGGACGCGCCATCCCGGCGGACGGGCGAGGGGGCGAGGGCTGCAGGTGCGGGAGAGCGGACTGGGCGTGGCGTGTGGGGGCGCCACGCTCGGAGCCCCCGGCCACCGCCACCGCCGCTCGTCGGGCCGCTAGCAGCCTGAAAGCGCCGGCCCCGCCCGTCCGGAGCGACGATGAGTGGGCATCCCGGGCTTAAGAGCTGTGCGGCTCAAAATCTGGCGGCGATGCGCCCTGCTGCCTGCCTTCCTCCTTCATGGGCTGCCTGCTGAGTGATGGGTGGTGAGCGCATGCGCTGTTCCTCTTCCACACGGAGCGGTCTTTCTCGAGTCGCTGCACGGACGAGGAAAAGCCATGCGGATCCTGGCCAGGCCTGGTACGTAGCCCCGGCGGGACGCGGGCATCGGCCCGGCAGGACGGGGCAGGCCGGCGGTCCGTCGGGGCTGCGCTGGACCGAGCACCCAGCTGCCGGCTCTTGCCGCCCCTGGCCCAGCTCCGGCCGCGGAGGTGCCGATTACCGGCGCCCACGGTCCACACGGGCGGGGTGGCTGGCCTTCCTTTACCTCCTTTTCCTCTTTCCCGTCCCATCTTTCCCTCCCTCCCCTGCTTTTCCCTCGATGGCGGAGTCAGGTGCAGGGCGGCGGGCCGGATTTCCCCGAGGCGAGGTCAGGTGCAGGCGGCGGGCCGGATCCCTGGCGTGGGATGCGGGTGAGCTGCCCAAGCTCTTTGGAAAGGGCAGCTCGGCGTGCCGCACACTCCGGAGCGGGGGGGGGAAACCTTCCTCCGGGTGTTGGGGTTTTTTTCTTTGTTTGTTTGTTTTGTTTTTAGCCGAAAATGTCTATGGACAAAAGTCATCTTTCAAAAGTGCCAGGCAGCTTGTATCGCCGTCTTTATGTCTGGCGTGTAAAGGTGCGATTACTCAAAATTCAAGAAAGAATATTCACTAAAATTTCCCTTAGAAATAGTAATAAAGAGATTTAGGATTGTGTAGGAAACACTTTGAGAAGAGGAGCAGCTTGGGTTAATCCTTTGAGTTAAATTTTGTTTCTTAATGAGGGTATGTGTACTGCCAACGGTTAGGTGGGAAGAGAGAAATCCTAATGGGAATTAAATAATCTATTATTGCAAGCAAGCAAAAAGCTGATCATAGATTTCCTTAATTCTGTGTAATAAAGAAAGTGCAAGTATAGGCAGTGGTCCTAACAGAGTGTTTTTAATGGCAGTGAGTTCCAGTTTCTTTACCGCAGTAGCCAGCTCGAAGTACAGCTGAGCTCAGGTTTGCAGCTGAAGGAATGATTTCTGCCTCCTCCTTACGTGGTTGGGAAGATCACTGAGATATGGAGGAGCACGGAGCCGCCAAGCTCAGGGAGGTCCAGGTCCTTGCCATCACACTCGCCAGTAAAGAGATGGACTGAGACTTGTTGCTGTTTTTCAGTTTGGAGACGGTTAGGCACGCCTTCAAAAGCCCAGGCAGGGATCAGATTTCAGGCGCAAGCTTGGAAAGTTGTCTCTATTCACTGAGTGACAGCTCAGTTACAGACCCTCCTTCCAGAGGAAGAGTAGCTGAGGTTGCTGTACTCATCTCTCTCTGTAGGTAAGTCTTCAGTACTACCGTTAAGGTTTGTAAAGCAACAGTTTTCCTAGATGATGTTAGAAAGGGATTGTCCTTCTAGTGGAATAATTAGAAAATGAGCTCATCTTCATCAGCCCACAAGTAAGTCTTTCGACATCTTCTGAGCAAGGCATGAGTTTTGCAGTTATAAAAGTGCAATTATCTATGAAACAAATAACCCGATAATTTGAGTCTCACGCTCTTTATTAAGCAAAAATCAGCCTCTAAGAAAAACTATCTTTCTAGTCATCTTTCATATTTTCAGTAGGAGATTAGATGAGCTATTTCAAACAAGTTGGTGAAAATGCCCTAGCAAGTGGCATTTCCAAAGGTTTTATTTCCTTATTCTGAGTAAGATGTACACCTGTGCAGATGTGTACTGCACTGACAAGGCAGAAGTGGCACAGGGCATTTTGCAGGAACCAATTTGAACTCTCAAAAAAAAAAAAAATCACTCTTTCCTAATGCCAATCTCATCTTCATTTACACTGAACACACTAAATCATAGCAATCAATTTCTGTTTCCTCTGGAGAAATCAATTAATTTTGATGCCTTCCAAACCTGGCTCAGTATTGCATTTACACAGGAGAAGTACTAGCTAACAAGGCAGAACATCAGTCTCAGGCCACTGATGGTGGTACAGTGAGTTATTTAAATTTATATAAATCCTTAGCAGGGTTTACATTAATTTAAGCTTTTACATTAATTTAAACCCAGCTTTTCTGAACTTATCTTGATAAGTGCACTAAGGGCATTAAAAATTATGTAGTCAAATTTAATCAGAAACATACAAGCAAATCCAAACCGTACTTGTGTTTGCATTTTTCTGTAGTACAGCTGCTTCTCTATAAGAATTTTGGCTTGGTGTCACTTTCATATTTTAGTTTTAAAAATCTGGCACTTAGTGGCATTCAAAGGGCAATCATTAGGTAGATTTAAAACTGTCTCATTGACAGGTCTCAAAATGCAGCCATTAAGACAGGAGTGGCAGCATGGAGGACCATTTCTGAAAGATTTCCCTGGGGAATTGATTCTTCTTTTTATCAACAATCACCGTGATGAATTACAATCTTGTATAGTGAAGTTTGCAGTTAGTGCAAAGGTTCCTGGGTTAGTAAATAATAAATCTGTATCACCTAGTTAAATGTTTTCAGTCCACCAGAATGTGTTTTAATACTGTAAAATGCAAGCTAATATGCTGGGGAGCACAATAGTGCTATGCCAGTATGATGGAAAATGGTCTTGTAAAACTGTATGTCTTTGGAAAGGATGTAAGGGTCAAATAATTGCTTCAAGATGAACTACCAGTGCAGACTATGCCTAAAAGGCATAGATAGAAAATATCTATGATAGAAAGTAGTTCAAACTTCTTGATTGCTTACTTGAGGGAGCCTTTTTGAAATCCTTGCTTGCTTTGGTGACGAGCAGAGAATGTTACATCTGGAAGGCCGCTCTGTGTTTCATCACTGTGAGACCATGAACTCCTTGATCAAGTTTTCTTCCACATATCCTAGTTTGCAAAACACTGCACAAGGTCATTGTAAAGAATACTATGAATTGGACATTCTTTGTCAGATACTAGGTTAATAATGAAAGATTTATAGGTTAAACTGAAAAATCAGCAGACAAGTCCTAAACAGCAACCAGGTTCAAAAAGGACTTGTCTCCTATGTCTGTGAAATGTGAGACTGCTTTTTCCACAACTACTTTTTCTCATTAATGCGATTAAGAACGACATGATGTCAATGCAAGAAAATAAGATACACATTTACATGTTTGACTACAGGTGATGGACATGTGTTCTAGATGTAAGAGGTCTATGCATGTGGACCCTCTAAGAGTGAACTTGATGGAGCACACTAAAACTGTCCATGGGGGCATGTGTTCACCCATGTGAACCCAATTACATGACTAAGTCCTAAATTCTCTTACTGTAGCAGAAGAGAGTTAGGTTGTGGTCTCTCAACAGAGTTTTAAACATTCTTATACTTACAATCCAAAGAAAACCCCCAAAATTCCTTCTGTTTGTAATTCTCTTTCTAATAATGCTTAGAGTTCCAGATGGTAAGAACTGCTAAACTACTTTTGCTAAGAAAACTATGTTTCCTATTTAAAAAGGTAGAGTAAAATTGTCTTAAATTCATAGGAGTGGATTTTCAAAAGCAGGAGCATTGATCTGCATGCTCTGAAGTCTGCAGACAGCCCAGTGAGTCTGCTTGGCCATCCTGATGCTGATGTCGATGCAGATGTGTGTGTGATTCACATGTGTGGACTCAGGGTCAGAACACTCATGCAAGAGTTTGCCTACCTGGCTCTCCTTGCTGGCAATGACTGTTCTCATTTGGCCTGTGAGAACATCAAAATACAAATAAATTTTATCCCTGTCTGAACTGCCCTCAGGGAGCTGTTGCAGTCAATTTATCACCATTCTTGGATTTTGGACTTAATCCTCCATCCATTCCCCTGTGTGTTGTTTAAGGTTGAACTCCAAATGTTGCTTGGCATCAGAACATATTCTTCTGGTGTACACACCTCATAGACTGTCCTAAGAAAATAATTTACTTGAATGTTATGATCATGTTCTTTGTGTATGTAACAGCAAGTCACAAGTGAGGTGGGGCTCAGGCAGCCACTGCAAGTTCTCCACATGCAGGGGGTCCTGCCAACTTGTTTAAATGAAGGTTCAAATGCCAGAAAGAAGTGAAGGCGGCTGACACTGTCAAGCTGCCTCCCAGATGTTTGGCTTTCTACACCACCTCATCTCTTCCCCTTTCACCAGAGACCTCTGATCATCCCCTCTACTGATTCATCCAAAGCAGTCCCTACAGCTGCACTTCTGAATGTCTATAGGAATGTATCGACTGCCTCCACTTTTGGAAATGATATCATGGAAAGAATTATGGGTTGAGGGAAGGACTGGTGAGGGAATCCTTGCAGTTCTTGTATGAATTTGCAATGACCACTTAACTATCAAGCAGCAGTTTCCTTGCTTCCACGGGGTTATTTCTTTACAACTACAAAAAAAATTAAGTATTCAAGCAATTAATATTAAAATTTCACTTCTGATAATTACATATAAAACCTGAAAAGTCAGTTTGTTCTGCAGATTATTGTTTTAATAATAAAATACAGTATATATTTTAAGATCCTGAAAGTTCTTGGTCCAAAAGGCATTGAGCACAACCTCTGTGTTTCCTGGTAGGGCAGGAGGAGGTTAGGACAGCTTCGTTCAGGGCATGTTGAGTGCAAGGCTGAAACATGCAGGACTGTGGAAGAAACCAGAAATCCAGCTAGCCATGGATTTTCCTGTAGTTTAAGTGGAGGTCTAATTCATGCTCCCCTGAACCTTCCAGAGAAGTCTTGCATTACTATGGAAGTTATCTCCTGTGCCTTAAAGTGTTACAACCCATCATCTCATATAGCACAGCCACGTGTGTTTAAAGTTTGTCTTGCTGAACTCATATGTGTAAAACACTTCAAGGTAACAGGTCATTTAGTCCATTTCCTCACCCCTGAAAATCCTGTCCTTTAGCATCCCAAGAATCCCTGTTTCGAAGCAAGACTCCCCTAGTAAAAGGTCTCTAGAGATTTCTGAAAAGCTATTGAGTGACCCAACGGCTGTCGAAGGTGTGTGTTTGCGGTTCCATGACTGCTGCAAACCTCTTGAGCTTAGGACTGTTGCTCATTATTTGTCTTTCTTCTACGTGGTCCATGGGCATATGGTTCTGCTATGAATATTCTGCTCTTTCACTCCAGTGTCTTGACTACAGCAGCGGAGCCCTGACTGGTGACCTCTGTGAAGACCTGTGCGTGGCACAGAAGCTGGTGTACAAACACTGCCTTTACTATGACAGAGGTAAGAAGGTCATTCAGGCCGATTGGAGAGGCCAGCCCATCATACTGAAGTCCAAAAAAGAAGTCTTTTCCAGCTACCAGCACCTCAGTATGCTGGAGGAAGTGGAAACACAGAATATACCTGAAACTGAGCTTCTGCTGATGGTAGCTCTGGAGGTCAAAAATGCCTTGGGGCTAGAACTGTCTAATAGTACCATGGGGCCCCTGTGGACAAGGAAAAAGGGACCACGTTGGAAAGCACAGGTGGCCAGCATGTGGTCCTTGCTCCAGCAGGAAGAATATATCTACTTCAGTTTGCTGCAGGACTTCAGCAAACATGTGCTACGAATTATTGGCTCTTGTGGACACTTTTATGCTGTGGAGTATCTCACAGCTGGACATGCCTGGCACAAAACTCTTTTTCCCTTGGAAAACGTGATCGGTCCCTCCCTTACTGGACACAAAAGCAGGGTGAGAGCCATCACTGACATTGCACTCAGCTTTCTGGACATGGTGCAGCATTTTGATAATGATTTCTCTCACCGACTCCACCTGTGTGACATCAAACCAGAAAATTTCGCTATCAGGCATGATCTTACGGTAAGTTACATCTTTGGGATGGTGTTGCAGCAATTTGAAGTCAAAGCCTAGTCTGAAGGTGGCTGTATAAAAATGACACTTCCCTCCTCGTGCAGCTTTTGGCCAAGGTTTTGCAAAAACAATGCATTTACAAGCAACAGGGGAGATCCTCTGCTTCTTTTCTGCTTTGCAGTGTGAACAGCCACGTTTCAGAGCACTAAATCCTGCTGCTTGTTTTGAGAACTGCTTGCTTACTTCTGTTTTGTTTCACCTCCTCAAAGGCACTGATACCGACAGGGTCCCTTGGATGTGGTGAGGGATACCTCCTGAAGGCAAGGGGATCTCAAAATCTGTGAATGAAGCTGTAATTTGAGTCATGGCAACTATTTTTGGTAGTGATGCTGAAAGGAAAAAACTATTTGAATTTGAAAACTAAGGCTGAATTCTCTGGTCTGACACAAGGGGAACTCCCCACATCCAAGCACGCACATTTGTGTTTCAATGTTCAGCTTATCTGGTCTGGAAATTTTCCAAGGACAGCGACAGAAAAGTTCCTGCTACTGTTAACTCTTTGACTTTTCCTTGCACAGCTGTAGCTCAGACCTGAGTAGCTATGCATGTTTTCGAAATAGTGACGTAGCTCAGCACCACATTGCTGCATGTATCTCACATTCTTCTGTGGACAGAAATTCCTCTGATTTCAGTTGGAATTGTGTCTACAGACTGGAGGCACTGTGCAGTGAGTAAGTGTTTGAACTAGGCTCCCAATTTGCAGTGACATCAGTGGACTTTCTGCACTCTTAGTGAATATAAAGCATTTTCGGCGACTTTAATACTATTTTTAGTACTCACTGAGAGTTAATATTACACTTGTATCTTCAGAGTACTAGATAAACATTGCCTAAACATAGAGCCATTAGGAGCAGTTAGAGTGCTTTACCTTCACCCTTCTCTCCCCTCCCATTGTTTATTCAGTGCAATACGGCAGCTGAATAGGGGACAAGTGAGGAGCTACAGCAAGAAACTAAAATAAGCTGTAGCAGTATTTAGGCAAAGCCAGGTATAGCAGAAGTTCCTCCAGGCAGGCTTTGCCCAGCTTTCTCAGTTGCACAGGGCTACAGCTGTCTGTGGATGAGCACACACCAGAGCATCTGTTTTACAGCCTTCTTACAGGAAAAGAGATTTCATTTAGGAAAAGAGGAAGAATGCTGGATATGTCTTCCCTCACGAGTCCTTTTGGTGAGTCTTGCTTTGCCAGGATCTTCCAGTGACTTCTGGGGTCCAAAGAGACAACAGACATTTTCTGGTATAGGTAAATATGATAATTTAATATTTCCTGGGAGAATTAATTAAGAAAAAAATGAATTGCTGCTCACACATGGCTCTCCCAGTTGTACATTACTTATAGCTTGGTGGTATTGCGCCATCAGGCTGAGAGACAGGAGATACAGTCAGACAGCTGAGGGTGGGGAGAAGGACAGAGGGTGGGGGACAGGACAGAGAGTTTCTAATCAGTGATGGAGGAAGCAGAGTAAGAAGCAGAAATTCTATGAAGTTTTACCAACCAGTTGCAGAATGGGAACACAGTAAGTCAGCCTCTTTTTTGTCCCTTATGTTTAAGAGATTTTTTTCACTTGCTGGTTTCCTGTGCTCTGTATAGGAAAATAATAAAGCCCATAATAGTACCGCTATTCCTTATTTGAGTAATGAGACCCCTAAAGCCCAAAGAAATGTGCCTAGAGTGCAGCAGTTTCACTTTGAGGATTATTTTCAAGTGGTGGGGATAAGGCTCCAGCTCTCACTCCAGCCTTTGCTTGCTCTCCTGCAGCAAAGGAGAGGAGAGGTCGCTGCCTGGTAGATCATCCAGGAGAATTTTAAGCTGCCATGGAGCTGCCATAAGGTGCAGAGTTGGAAGGAGGTTTTGGGTGAATGCACAGTGCTCTGGGAGAGCTTCCTCTTTTACGCCCACCTCAAAGAGAACTGGAAAGATTACAGCACCTTAAACATGACATTAAATCAGGTCAGGAACCAAGTTGGGTCCTTGCTGCAATTCCCGAGGTACCTTCTTCATCAACTGCAATCATAACAAACCCCACCAAAATGTAGCCGATCATAGGTAGCGTCACCCAGATCTGTTTTCACGAGGATTGGCTGGATGCCCACACTACATTTTTCTAACAGATGAACTTCAGTGAAGCCGCTGAACCCTTTGGCAGCTGTATGTTTGGGAACCAGGGCTGGTTTTCCTAGCAGAGCAATGGATCGAACGGTCAAATGTACTCAGTGCTGGCAAAGACCCCACCTGGGAGATGATGCAGCAACTCTATGACTGGGGAAACCCTGCACTGCTTTCACGGTCTCTTCTCCAAAGAACTGAACAGCAAAACAGGAGAAAGCTTAAGGAAGTAAAGAAGAAAAGAAAAAAAAGATTTGCCTGTTCAAATGTGTGAAATTCCTTAGGATATGTCATCATCATAAAGCTCCAAAAAGCCTAAAAATAGTTGAGTTTTTAAGCTATACCTCATTTCTTCAGAATTTTTCCTTAGGGAAAAAGGACTAGAATAAAATGAAGATTAGACCATGTTCTTTTTCTGCCCATGGTAGGTTTATTTGGGCTTCTACCAAACCAGACATGTTTAGTTCCTGGTGTTGATCCAGTTGCTGTTCCAGTCACACAGTTCAGTTTCCCCCGTTATTTGGGTGGTTAAATCTTAAAAATTAGACTACCGTTTGAGCCCAAGTAACTCTGCTTTGCCCAGGTCCCAGATATTTTCCTCAAGGAAAATGTGTGTTAAATGCTGCAAGGGAGCATCCCCAATTTAAGTGTGAAAAGCAGCTGTGAACATTCACTGATTGCACATCCATGATGACTCTGGAAGGAGGCTGCTTTCCCTGTGGTCACCTACAGTTTGTCTCACATCAAGCAGCTGCCATCCCCTTACTGAATTCCCTTCCCTCTTTATTGCTGGGATTTTTTTAAGTGGAGCATTCATGGATGGAGTGACACTGGCGGAAACTGGGACTACAGCCCTTTGCTCCCAGAGTGGTCTCACCCCCAACACAGGCAGCAGTTCTGCAAACCACTTTGTGCTATATATTCACTACTTTTGTGATCCTTGTGTCAAGATGAGAAAAGTGATTGATCCCTTCAGTCATGTTTTTTCTGCTGTGACCAGCTTCTGGCTGGACTCTGCTATGGGACGTATTTCTGGACAAGCAGAACAAGAACTGTGCACAGTAAGTGTGTCAAACCATAGCAAACAGGACTGGGCAAAGCCAGAACCAGCTTTCAGCGAAGTTAGGGGTCTCTTTCTGCAGCTGAACAGACTCAAAACCACTGAATACAGGGGCAGGTCTGCTGGAGCAGTACCAGGTGCAGCTAACCCTGGGCGTGCCACTGCTCCCCTCCACAGAGGCAGAGTCAGGGGTTTAGTCTGAATGCTGAGTTGTGAAGTGATACCATCTGGCCCATGGATAACTGTGCACCATCATATAATTAAAAGCTTAAGGTGCCATCTGCATATGCTGCACCAGCAAGTAAATCAGTTTTCGGTATGAATAGTTCCAGCTTAAAGCAAATCAATCCAATTGATCCCAGGGAGGCATATTGCCCACAAATAATTTTCCCACTCCCAGTGTCATAAACATTGGCTGTTTTTGTTTAAAAAGTGGTATTTATAAGGCTAGTGCGGCTCAGTTAAGTGAAATAAGGCCCTTTCATTTTGATCCCAGTTCCTCACTGGCAGATGCTCTTACACAACATTTCCAGAAGCAAGGAGCAAAGAATGCCTGCTCAGCCCTGTCCTATGGTCTGTGCTGCGCCAGATCTCATGGGTTGTTTTGATCCACAGGTGGTGGCCATTGATGTGGATATGGCCTTTTTTGAACCCAAAATGAGGGACATCCTCGAACAGAATTGCACAGGAGACGAAGATTGTAATTTTTTTGATTGCTTTTCAAAATGTAATCTGAAAATAAGAAAATGTGGAGCACAGAGAGCCAATAACAACTTGCAAGTGAGTAGATACAGCTGTTTTATGCATCCCTTTCTTTTAAAATCACATTGACAATAAAATGCATGATATGTACTAGGAGACTGTGAGATGAAGACAGTTGGGTTTTTAAATGCCTCCACATAAGTATCAGTCCTGTTCAGAAATCTCATCTTGGGGCATGCAGACAGATCTTTATATTCACTAGTACTTATCTGCCATGTTTTTATGTAGCTGTTAGCACAGTGCCTCAGACAGGAGAGCAAAGTAGGGGCAGGGAATTAGCATTTCCTTCCCCACTGATAGTAAAGACACATCCTCAAGTTGCACCTCAAATACTCTGTTCAGTTCTGGGCTCCTCAGTTCAAGAAAGACACTAAGGTGCTGGAGCAAGTCCAGAGAAGGGCAACAGAGCCTATGAAGGGTCTGGAGAACAAGTGTTATGAGGAGAGGCTGAGGGAGCCTGGAGAAAAGAAGGCTCAAGGACATCTTATTGCTCTTTACAACTACCTGAAAGGAGGTTGTAGTGAGTTGGGGGTCAGCCTCTTCTCCGGGGTAATATGCAATAGGACAAAATGAAATGACAAGAAGTTGCACCAGGGGAGGTTTAGTTTGGATGTTAGGAAAAATTCCTTTACTGAAAGGGTGGCCAGGCATTGCACCAGCTGTCCAGAGAAGCAGTGGAATCACCATCCCTGGAAGTGTTCAAAAAACTTGTAGATATGGCATTTAGGGCTGTGGTTTAGTGGTAGACTTGGCAGTACTGCACTGACAGCTGGACTCGATGATCTTAGAGGTCTTTTCCAACCTTAGTGATTCTATGATTCTGTGAAAGTCGGGGCTGTCCAAATCTCCAGAGGTAATAGGTGATTATAGTGGAAAGGGGTGTCCATGGGCTTCTTAACCCTGGGATGAAGTGTCTTACAGCTCACCCAGCTTGTGTTGCTGGGAGGCACTAACACAACAGAGGGGTTTGGGGAGTGTAGCTTGTTGGCCTTTTGCCTCCATCTCCCACCCCTTTACCCTCACCATTTGTTATGCAGAATCATAAAATTGTTTAGGTTGGAAAAGACCTTTAAGATCATTGAGTCTAACCATTAACCCAGCACTGCCAAGTCCACCACTAAATCATGTCCCTAAGTGCCACATCTATACATCTTTTAAAAACCTCCTGGGATGGAGACTCATCCAATTCTCTGGGCATCCTGTTCCAATGTTTGGCAACCATTCTGGTAAAGAAATTTTTCCTAATATCCAACCTAAACCTCCCCTGGCACAACTTGAGGCTGTTTCCCCTTGTCATATTGCTTGTCACTTGCGAGTACAGACCAACCCACACCTCACTACAGCCTCCTTTGAGGCAGTTGTAGAGAAAGATAAGGTCCTCCCTCAGCATCCTTTTCTCTAGTCTAAACAACCCCAGCTTCCTCAACCACTCATAAGATTTGTGAAGTACAGGAGCAATCTGAGAAGGAGGGGCATTTCTCAGCTAGAGTGTAACCTGTGTGGATGCTTCTTTTCTATGCCTTTCTCTTCGAATGGCTAGAGGCATTTTGGATTCAGATGACATTTTGTTACAGTCTCAGGGAAACAGCAGGGCATTAGTTGTAGCTACAACAATCTGCTCTTTTTCCTTTTCTCAGGTAATCTGTGACAAAATATTCCGTCACTGGTTTTCCCCAAATCTCAGAGGACCGTTGGTTTCCCTCCCCCTGCAGCTGCAGCTGCAGAAAGCTGTGCAGGAGTGTGCTCAGCCGGGGCACATGGACACCGCCGGGCACCAGAGGACTCTGAAATCTCTCTCTGAGTTATACCACCTGCTTCAGGTCACTCAACAAGAACTGCAAAGGGCAGAGTAGACACAAAAGGCAGGACTGCAAAGGCTACACGCAAGTCTCTCTGCCATCCCTCCTGCCCACTGTACATTTACAGCACAGAGATTGCTTTTCTGCTATGCAAATGAAATTCATGGCTGCAGGTGCAGCACATGCTTTTAATATCCTATCAAGTGTGAAATTGTTTTACATTACCTGGATTCTGTTCTTGCTTATTTTCCTGAGCTAGTACTATACCTCTCCATCAGAATTCAGCACACCATTCACTTACCAAGAGCTGTAGACACTGCATCTGTCTGAGAGTGGTGCTCAGAGTGAGGATGCATCTACAGAAGAAAAGTGTAAGTAAGTGCAGCAAAACTACTGTCGATAACTAAAAGAGTGGATGGGTGTGGATAAGTACATGCATGGTGCTTGTTTAAATTTCTCTGTAGAATGAGGTTTTTTTAAAGTAGGGACAGAGTGCTCTGTGTGATGATAAAAAAAAAAAAGGATCTCAAATAGGGAAATGTGTTTTCACGTGAGCAAAGGGTTGCTTTTGTAGGAAGTAGTCCTGCCTGATGTCCTCAAATGCATTTTCTCTGGGGCATTGCATTACCTGTGCAACAGATAACTTTCTGGGGAGAAATTATATAAAGCTACTTTGGGCTTTTCTAGAGCAAAATAATTATACCCTTGCTGAGTTCCCATGTGGGTACTCATATTCTGCAGCGCAGAGGTATGAATAATGCCACTGGATTTTCCCATGTGAACAAGCCCTCAGGCACTTGTACATCAGAGCACTTGATAAGAAGCACTCCTTTGCCAGAGAGCAGAATTACCCAGGAATGTCAACAATCTGTCCTTTGCACTGAACAGAACAATATCCAGACCCAGAGTTGTCTTCCACAGTATTTTTTTAATGAACAAAGAGAAAATTTTTGTATTAATTCATAATCTTGCAATGAGTTACATAAATAAAGATTCCTAGATTAATTTACAATCATTAACTTTGCCTTTTAAATGTGCATAGCTGGCGGTGGAGAATCTGACACACAGGTTCAGAAGACACTGCATGTGCTTAGGCCCAGTACTGGGCAATGTACCCACAAGCTGCATGAGGAATTAAAAACCCCACAACCAGAAAACCCAGCAGCCTATGACAACCCTTGGCTCAGAAGGACTCTTCAATGTTAAAACTGACAATACAGATTTTTGGATGTGACACACATAACAACACTTAATCTGTTTCATCTTTACATCCCTCAGCCTTGTGAGAGCCATGGAGCCTGTGAGAACTAATTATACATAGACTTTCTGTTTCTGGAGTGGTTCTTTAAAGTAATGTTAAAGATTGCTTGTGATCAGAAAAATAGGAGCCACTTAGGAGACCTCAATCTGCTAAAAATTTGCTCAAATTTTCAGGCTAGTGCTAGGTCTATTTTATATTTCTTGCAATAAACTACCATATTTTTAAAAATCATGCAAGTCCTTAAAAAGCTCATAGCAAGAGCAATGTCAGCTGCCTTTCCTGGGGCTGGACAAACTGGTGTTAAGTCAGAGCTACAGCTTAGGAGCTCCTGACTGGTAAAGGTGTACTCAGTCCACACTTCTCCTCTACCCAGGCAGAGAATGTTTCAATACTTTAAGATCATCCTTTGCAAAAATGGGAAGGCAAAGCAGAATAAGAAGAAACATGAACTCCAGAACTAGCCCTGTTGCAAAGTCACAAAATTGATAGAGAAAATAATTAGGGTAAATTAAATAAGTTATGGTAAAAGGTTGGGGGAAGATAAAGTATCAGGTAGACAGAAGATAAGGAAAAAGAGTTGAAGAAGAAATAGAAAAAATAAGTAAAAATATAGGCCCCTTTGTGCAAATATGATTTTTGATGGCAGATTGAATAAAGTAGCATTCAGTCTGAAGAAGAAGAGACTGAAGTTAAGTACAGTAACTCTCTTCAGAAACAGAAAGAAGGTGATAAAAGAGAATAATAGAGAACTGCCCTGTCCAGATTTCCTTGGTGGATGTGACCAGCAATGAGCTTAAATTGTAGCAAGTTCAAAATCAGGTTAGACGTGGGTTACAGGCTTTCTGATAGAAAGGAAGAGTGAAGATATGGCACAGATCATCTGGGAAAACTTCAGACTTCACCAGTTGTGATTTCTAGCTACAAGCAAGAGTGAGTGCCTGTCAGGAATTACGTACATGCAGTTAGTTATATTGATGCTGCTGCCGTGAGGTAACCTTTTATTTCCCAGTCCTGTGATTATGTTATTACCAGGTTATGTTTGTGCTCTTGTGACTCCCTCACAACAAAATCCCCACTTCCGAGACACGAGGAGACATAAGTCTCCTTTATCTTACATGTGCAAATCCATGGGGTCCCCTGAGAGGGGAAGGCACAGATCTCGAACGGTGCAAATGATGCTACAGAGCCTGCTGGTGTGATCAGGGTCCACGTGTTCCCCACACAGCATTGCTGCTGATTGCACCTTGCTAGCTCAGGAGTGACTCAGTCTATATCCCAAGCACTGCTGGGAAACCTGAAGATCTTATACACTATTGCTCTCCTGTTTCTATGGTCCCATTCTTTCCTCCTTCCCAAGCTTGGAGGGTGCCTTCAGGGAAAAGCAAGCATCACACAGACGCTCAGTGCTTTGCAGTGTTATGCTCCACCCTGGCAGGGCTCCTCCTCCGATTTTCATGTTTGCATTTGAAACAGGGTAAATTTCTGTTGGACGAGAGGTTCCACTTTTAAAACAGGTGGAAATAATATAGTGAAATGAAAACTGGCGGCACTCAGGTACTGGTGGAATGTCACTCTCCTCAGAAGGTCTTTCTCCTTGCAGGATATAGGAAGGGAAGCTGCCTTTCACAGATTTCTCTAACCCCCTCAGGGCCTGGCTGCAGCCACCTCTACCTGATAGGGACCTCCTTCCCCCACACCAGACTTTCCCAGAACATTAGGTTTCACTTCTTTTCAGGATACAGAGAATAATCCTCAGAAACCTCCCAAGAGCAACACAAACGGGTTATTTGTACTTGGCTGGGCTGTGAGATTGCATATCACTGATGCAGCCAGCTCTGGCTGGCTTTGGTATACGCCTTCACCAGTGAGTGGAAGGGCAAGGAGAATCTGACAGGCTGTGTGAACACAGGGCTTGGTTCTTCGCTGCCTGTCCTGCACTTTGTAAAGTCACTGAATCCTGGGAAACAGAAGAGGCAAATACTACCAGTGAAGCAAATGAAATATTACAATTTAATTAGCACAGATACCGGTGACCAAAGCAGGAATAAAACAGTAGTTGTGCCTTTATCTCCCTGGGGCAGAAAGAGAAGAAAATTAAGACACTGCTTTAGTTGCCATTTACCTTAAGGAGGCAAGTGAAAATTTCTGTCATTTGAGCCTGTATGGTTTTAAAGCCAGGTTTTTTTGGTGCAAATATCTTTTTTTTTTTTTTAATGGAAAAATTTATACACATGTGTGACAAGAAAGAATGGGCCTGGTGCTGCCTTCTGATGAAGCCCCTTTCATACTGCTTTGGCAGCACTGCCCACTAAAAATAGTGCTGGTATGAAGAGATACCCAGCTGGCCTGTACTGCGGAGGACACGGCCAGGTCAGGTGGATGTTGAGTGAGAGTACTGTGGGCTGTTGAACCCTGGGCTGCCCACACGATTTGTTGCAATACAACAGCCAGGAGTGGGAGCCAGGATATTCTGCAGTGAAGCATTCCTGGGCTGTGGTCAGCAAATGAAAAGTTGCCCTAAACGATATCTTGCATTACAAAAGTATTTTTTTAAACACGAAAACTGTCAATTTAAAGTGCTTTTAGGCCGATTTTGAAAATGCTTAACATAGTCAGTTTTGTCACTTTCTATTTGGAAAAAATTGCAAGTTATTTTCTCAGTTTTAGTTACTTCACACTGAAAAAGTTTGCAAAACAAAAAAGGCAAAGATCGAAATGAATCGCAATTTAAAACCCAGTGTTTTGTCTGGTCTACACAGTGAAGCTTGCTAGTATCTTCAGCTTTTTCTGATGTTTACTTTCATCCCAATTCAGATGAGAAAACAGAGACTTTTTCACCTAGCCCTGATGGTCAGATTCAGAAAAGAGGAGATCCACATACAGTCTTTGAAGGCACCTTTTTTATCCGCTTCATTTCTGCATACTGGCCATGCTGTTAACTTGGGCTGCAATGCTTTCTGCTTGGTTTTTCTCTCTTTCAGGTGTCTCCAAAGCATGTTCCTACTGGCATCCCTCTTTGGCTCTTAGTTCACCATAGGTTGTGAGGTCACAGATTGCATAAGATTATTCTCGCTGTTCACCCCTTCCATATAAAAGATGACTTATAAATTTTCACTGGTAGGATTTGGTTGCACTGAGAAGCCACTTCAGTCTAAGTTGTCTGTTCCCATTTAATTGATCTCAGCCCCACTTCTTTGCTCAGTCAGTCTGTTACCAAATCCTTTTTGCCCTATAAAAGTGGCATTACCTCTTGATTAATTTCTACCACTTGCTGCAGTAGTGCCTTACTCAGCAACTGTCTCCCCGTATTTATGGCTCTCTGTGAAACAGGAATGGCATTAAGTCATTGTTTATTCCTTCCTCGAATCTCGGTTAGCAGCATGTGCTTCAACTTTGCAATAATCACTGTCTGTTCCCACATTTTACAAGAAGTGAGTCCAGTTGGAGGACTACCTCATCTTGAGGAAATCTTTAGGAGAGATAAATTGAACCCTTTGCTCAAGATTTTCACAGGACTACTTCTTGATTTTCTCTAAATGGCATTTTATGCTCTGCAGAAAGCATCTACAAGCAATAGTCCTGCACCAGGATGATGTAAAACAGAGTAAAACTCCTTGCCCTAAAGGATTTATGTGGTTCCCCTTGTGTTTTGAGGTTGACTTAATGGTAACTAACCCAGAAAAGCAGGTCATTGCTATAACTAGAGGTTTCCTTACAGAGATTATAGTGTGAATTCCTGAACTCCCCCTTCACTGAGAGCATTCAGATACTTTGCTGGAGGCACCACTAGAGATAACAACAGGTATTTGGGACTGGGAGAGAACAGAGGGAAGGGTTTGTTTTCTTTTGATTAGAAACATTAACTGAACAAAGTACTTCCTAAAGGTGAAAAACGGGATCACAAACTTGAATGAGTTAGGCACTCCTGTCTGATTTTTTGTTTCCTTTGTTATAAAGTGTAGGCCCAAGCTGCCCTATTTATTTTTACGTAGTTAAAGGGAAAAAAAAGGGTTAAAGAACCCACATTGCAGGTTGCCTGTCTTTCAGCAGATCATATTGTTTTATGTAATGAGCAGGAAGGCGATAAATTGCAGCTTTTAATGAGTATCAGGCTGTAACACGGGAGCCTTGTGGTTGTAATATCAGTTTATGCATCTGGACAACCAACTATAAAATAAACCCATAACCAGTGTCAGTGGAAGCACACAATCAGATTAGCCACCTTGGCAGATGCTCTCATAAGCCTAAAACAGATGAACGATGAATCAGTCTCCTCTGTCGGAACTGACCTCTAGTGAGTCCAAGCAGTAAGCAGAGTCACTCTGCAGAAGCCTCAGATGCTGCCACTTTCCTGGGTCCTCAGTGAAATCAGGAGAAAGGCTACTGGGTTTTCAGCAGCAGCAAAAAGGCAGCAACATGTAGAGAGGAAAAGAACAAGAATTTTCACTTGGGAGAGTGAAAATCCAGGACAACTGAAGTCAGAACCAAAGCTAATGAGAGACTCCATACTGAAAAATCAGAGAACGCCAATAAATTGATTGAAAAAAAAAATCCCGAATTCTATTGTAGTTCTTTAAAATAAAAGAGAACAACAGTACAGTGGATGTAGTGGAAGCACCTCCAAAGCCATTTGCTATGTGTGTCTAAGGATCTGTCAAGTAGACTGCAGAGCTGTATAATGAAATCTGCAGCCTAAAGGCTAGACAGAATAAAATAACCTAGTAAAAGCTTTTAGAACTACTATTTACATAAATGTAGAAAGCTGCCTTAATTAGTAACAGCCTATGTCAGCCAAAAAAAAAAAAATAAAAGAGGAAAGAGTCCTTTTCTCACTGAAAGTGTTATTATGTCTATAAATTAAAGTATGGCAAAATGCTGAAATCCCTGAAAGGCTACACTCCATAATCCTGTGGTTTACTTAAAGTTTTGATCCGGCAGGCTTGGGCCCAGAAGCAGCAGAGTGATTGCTGAGCTCCTTTAAAAGCCGTGATTCTTGGTGCCTTCTGCAGTATACTTTGAGCTCCTTTTCCTGTAAACTAGAGGGGCTTTTTCCTACAGTACAAACTGTACCTAAGTGATGTTGGCAGCCAGAAGGATGTGCATATGATCCAGCGCATAATCACTTCCACAAGCATCTGCTGCTAGTGCTTTCAAGATACATGTAATCCAAGCTGGAGACTGTTGCGAATACCTCTCATTTTCCCTTGCTGGTTCCTTAGTGGTTT
Source organism: Manacus vitellinus (assembly GCF_001715985.3). NCBI lineage: Eukaryota > Metazoa > Chordata > Aves > Passeriformes > Pipridae > Manacus > Manacus vitellinus. Next base: position 154,604 of record NW_021939256.1, on the reverse strand, counting down.
GCTTCCAGCTAGTTAGAAACAGAATCTCCCATCCTGCTTAAATTGGTTATAATCTCTCCAAGATTCATGCTACAGCAGGAAAAGAGCAAACTGCATTGAGTTCAGGATGGGTTCATTCTCTTAAAGGTACGACATGCAAAGCTGCAGGAAAGAACAGAGGTCAATTTTTATTTCTAAAGAGGAGGTTCTCTGGCTAAATATAAGTAGCTGACAAAATAGGTGTTTCAACCAATATCCCATGTACATTTATGAGTTAACATTTTTCTGTATCTGCATAATTCAAAGCCCTCTGCTTCTTTGCCATTCAAAAGAAAATTAAAAAAGCACAGGGTGTTTACTACTATGAATTTCACAGGTATACCAATTACTTCTTTCCCATTTCTATGTCAGATATTTCGGGTTGTATCTTTGTCCTTAGGAAATTGATATTTTCCATTATCCCAAGAAAGTGAATAGCTGGGAATAGGCAGTTTTAATTTTTTCTCTTGTTCAAGGGTTATTAAGCACCATTCTAATCTTGCAGGGAGTTATCAGTGGTTAAACATTTATTACATGAACCAGGGCCCATTTAATGGCCTCAAAGGTCTAACAATAACTAAATAAATATCCAAGTAATTACTCCAGTGTTCAGAATTTCTCTTTTAAAGTAATGATACCAGTTTTAGCCTACCTGATTCTAGATTACATACGCACAAGTAAGTGCTTTGCCAAACCTATGTTCAGATGTCCATTCACATGGATTCTGCCTGCCTCTGAGACTTGGCAAAACTGTGCATCTGGAACAGAGCATAGAGGAGCACAAACCAACCCTTGCAAACTTATATTCGTGGTCTTCCTGTTAGTCATCGTATTCTATTGGTTGTGGAGTAAAGGCAGTGTGTGTACACATGGATACTTGCGCATCAGTTTGTTACAAATGCTTGGTGGACAAACAACAAATGCCTGTTGTTTTATTTTTCATATTATATTCTATATAAATTGGGGAAATGCAAGAGTAATTAGAAATATGAACGAGCATCACACAGTGCATAGGAATAATGAAAAATTAGCAGAATGTTTAATGTGCATTTTTACATATTGATTTCACTGAGCTTTCTTAAGTAATTAAAGAGTTACGTTTCTTGGATCAGATTCTAGTTTCCAACTCTTAGAAAATATTGGATAAACAGTATTATATTAGCCAAACCAATATCACTGAAGAAGTATGCAAGTATACTGCATGAATTTCCATTGCCATTTCAGTTGATATCTTTCAAAAGCGAAGAAATGAAGCCAAGAGCCAGACAGGACAGTGATAAGCTCTCCTGAAAAGCCGGCAAATGGACTCTGCAGGGACAGATCTTCAGTCCCACCTCATTCATTTTCTATTAGTTTTCCCTTGAGTATGAAGTCACATGTGATACTAGCATGTTTTAGGGCTCAAGCTGAATTTACAGCAACATAATTCACTGGCATTTTAGTGCATGCTCTTGATTCATGTCAGCAGGAGAGCAGGGGCTCCTTGTGTTTTAAATGGGCAGAGGTAGGAGTAATATAAACAATAAGCTCATTTAATAAAAGGGAGAATACAGACATATAACCAGAGCTCAGTGGGTTTTCTCCTTTCCTTAGCTTTGTCTATGAAAAGGATGCCATGACTGCACCACTTGGATGCCGTGTAGGGATGCTCCTCAAGGACTGTGGCACAACCCATTGCTATCCTTTCATACATGGTGGCTCAGTGATGATGCCTGGCACGCTGGCAATGAGTCTGGGCTCTGCTCGTGCCTCAGGAACCCCCTCTTGGCTCTGGGGTAGGGCAGGGAGCTCAAGGACTCTCCCACACCTGGACAAGGAACAGATAGATGAGGCTGACCTTTTGATTGAAGGCTGTAGCTTGACCTCTCTCCTACAATAGTGCTGATCATTAGACAATGAGTTACAAACATTCACTCTACCAGTCCTTGATTGCAAGCTCACTGGGAAATAAAAGCTACTTCTCAAATAGACCTTCACAGGGAGATGGTGGATGAGTCTCTAACACTGTTCCCAGTGCTGAAGTGTCTCCTCCAGGAAAGTTTCTCTCCTCGATGAGATCCTTCTCAGTCCCAGTACACTGGTGGGGACCTCACCCCATCTTGCTCTTCTGGCTGCAAAACAGTCTTTTCCATGCTGAGACTGGTGTCTCAGAGGAACACCACACTCATGCCAAGAAGGGCAGTAAAAGAACACAAAACAAAGGTGGCACGATAGAGGTTCCTCATCTGTTGATTTCACCCATCCCACAGATCCAGGATTTTCCCAGCCTTCACACAAACTTTGCTGAGAAAGACCTGCTCTTATAACGTAGACTGCTGCAAAAAGATTGTCGGGGTGAATTTAATACTGTCTGCTTTTTCACGTGGGAAGTGGATAAGAATTGTCTGAATAATCCATACAAATAAGGTAGTCTTTTTGGAAAGTATAAAGGAAGAGGAAGAATTTGTTAGGCTCTATCCTTTCATATTATAGACAGCAAAGCACTGCAAGGCTGTGTCTAATTTACAGTCCAGGAGTTCACAGAGCTGTCAGCCAGGTCAGATGCCATCTCTGTAAGCAACGGGGATTTAAATGCACACACCCCCCTCTCTGGGCATTTGGATAAAAGTCTGGTAGATGGAGTGTGCAACTACAGGCTATAAATATTTAAACTAGCTGATCTGAGTGAGTGTTCTCAAGCTGCAAAGATGCTGGAGCACAGAGCAGAGCTGGAGCAATGCCAAATCAATAGGTATGGGCTTTTAAAGGGTGCTTGTATGGATCTCTGGACACTTGTGGTACTATGAAGTGCTTGCTATTAAAATCAGAAGATAACAGTGTCTTTTCATCAGAGGAAGCAAGTCCTACAAAAAAAACCACCCTACATCCTCTCTCTTGCACAGGAACAGAGAAGATTATATGAGAGGAGGCTGAGAGGACTGTGCTTGTTTAACCTTAAGAAGTGACTGCTATGTACAGCTAATGGGAGCAGGTACAGAAGATGGAGCCAAACTCTCCTTGGAAGTGCCCGATGGCAGGACGAGAGACAACAGGCACAAGCCAGAACACAGGAAATTCCAACTCCGTATTAAGAAAAAGTTTTATACTGTGAAAAGAGTCAAGCACTGGAACAGAGTTCCAGAGAGTTTGTGGTCTCTGTCCCTGGAGATATTCAAGCTTGACAGGACAAGACCCTAAGAAATCCAGTCTAATTGGACCACCCTTGAGCAAGAAGTTGGACTAAGTGGCCTCCATGTCTCAGTGTCAGCATGGAGCCTTTCAAAATATCAACCACAGTTTTAAAATCAGAAAAGCATAATAGCCTTTTTTAACTATTATTACCCCAAATACCCAAATATTTCTTTTAACCGTGACTGTTATTCATATGAAGAAAACAAAAGTATGTATTTGGCTGCCGTCTAACAAGTGCCCCATCCAGTTATTTGCAGGCATCTTCTACTCTAAGCTAAAACACAGACTTCACACTCTGGCCTAGCCAAAGCCAACTCAGGCTCTCAGGAAGCTGAGGAATGGGGAGAACAAGAGTTTTGTGACTGACAAGGCATGGCAGAGTTGCATTGCCAACAGTATGAATCCTCTGCGAAATTCCTGGATCCCAAAAGTTAATCTCCATTTGAAATTTGAGAACAATATTATCATGGTTTAAACATTTTGTTGTCTCTACCAGGCTAAGTGGGTAAGGCCCTCACTGTGTCAGGTACTGGACAGGACCAGGGTAATAAACAATGCCTGAATTTGCATTCATGTTTGGCCTACTCTGTAAAAGACCTTCAAAGGCTAGAGTGGATATCAGTAAAATGTATGGCCACTGCAAGACCTTGACATGAGAAAAAATCAGAATCAAGCCCAATAGTTTGATGTACTTTTTAGTGTGACTTAGATTCTCCCTCCCAAACAGAACCTCAGTGCTGAGAAAATCCCAGTGCTCCTCCTTTATCTTAGGTATGACTACAAGATTAAGGACAAAAAGACCAGCCAAGTACTAGAGGTATAAAGATTTTAAAAAGTAACTGTCATGTAACTAGCAGAGAATTATAAAATAAATTTCTTCAGAAATACAAAAATAAATGTCTTTTAGTTGTTCCGATGAATAAGACATAACGTGATTCTAAATAATGTATCACTATTGTTAGAAGCTTTAATACTACTGCTTTTTTCCCTGAATAAGCAGTATATGTGGCAGATACAAAAGGGTTGTTGTTTTGTGTTAAGTGTTATTTTTTTTAAAACATTATGCCAAGTTGCTGTTTTCAAACACATGTCGATGCTGGGAAGAAATAGGCATGTATCCATCTTGCCTTCAGGCCAAACCATTTAACCAGAACTGGGAATACTGACAAACTTTCTCAAGCCTTCTCTCTCTTTAGTGCAATTGTATAAAGCAGCCCTTTGCAGAGCTCTCTATGAAAATAACTGGTAAAAATATCACGCTGCATGCTTCCCTTTATCAGGTGGAAAATTCTTTTTAATGTCCTTCTAGAGAAAGGTAACAGATAAGTAGCAAACGTTCTCACAGTTGTTATAAAGGGGGATGTGTCAGTCTATAAATCAATAGCTGGCTCGATGCCACTCGCTTCTGAATGGAAACTGGCTATTTTTACAGAGTTCTGCTCACAGCAGCCGAGCATCAATGCTAACTAATGTGTAGCTATTAGGGAAAAACCGAGCGTGACAACACAAATCATGGAGCCCCTGATGAAGATCTCTGCACATGGCTGCTTCTTCTAATCACCAGCAGAATTTAATGAGACACCTGCAGTTTATAGACACTCTTGCTCCAACATAAATTGCCCTGAGAGCACGAAGTCTTCTTTTAAAAAATATTCTTTAGAAAACCATAAATGACAAAGAGTTCATTGTCACTAATAACATACTCATTATTAATTTATAATGGTATGAAACCACAGTCACTCATACATAACCTGCAGTAGATCTAAAAATTAAGTCGAAGGCTGTTAAGATCTCCTAATTAGCAGTTTTCCACCATTTAGGCTTTCATTAATAAAACAGTGCTAGAGACCTTGGAATTGACCCCTTGCAATGCAGCAAAAACACTAATTGTTCATAAATCTGACCCATATCAGGTGAAGGAGAGGACTGAATGCCTCCTGTGGGTCTCTATGTAGGAACAAGCTCAAGCAGGTTGGGATTCCTCCTCTGCTTGAAACTGTAATGACATCCAGCTGATCGTAGCCACAAATTCTCCTGCCTCACCTTCCACTTCCATTGCAGTGAGTGGGAAGCTTAAACTGCCAAAAAACAGAGGCAGTTCATTAGAATGCCAGAAAGGATAAAAGTTAACTACCCCTTGTCATGCCTTATCACATGTGCAGAGAGGAGGCAATAAAGCCCCTTGTTTTCTAATCAGCAACACGTTCTTTGCTGCATGGCAGAGGGAACAGAGAATGGCATCTGCTAAAAAACAAAACAAAACCAGCTCCTCTGAATCAGTGGAGTCAGTGAGTGAGAAAAGTCTTGTTGCTGGGAATTAGGATGTTGTCATCCACCAGGTCAGCAGCTGTAAATCAGTGGCATGAATTGCTATATCTTTGGGGCACCCCAGGGCTTTATTGTCTTGAACCAGAACATGTGGCCACAGCACAGAAGCCATCAAACTCTCTTCAGCAGGTGCACAGGCTTCCCAGGAATTCTGCTAGGAGCTGTTTTGTTACCATTGATAACAGCATTTTGACTTGTTAACATCCGTGATGGACACTTGAGGATCTTTGGTGTAATTTTGTCACAACCTGCAAGTATCTGAGAGTTACTTCAAGAGTTTCCTTTGAAAGGCCCTCAGAAATTGTTAGCACATTATAAATTCTGATCCCTGCTAACACGAGCCTGCTGCTTATAGGAGGAAAAAGATTTGTGGCATTAGTTAGTGGAACAGCATTTATTGGCAGCGTTGAAAAAAGTAATGGAGATTTCATTCTGCTCCTCTTTGGTGTCAAATACTATCTATTTGTCAGTGGCACCGTCTCCAACATTTCATACCCTTTTCCCTCTGTGGACAATAGCTGCATTTCATACTGTGCCAGCTGGTGTAAATAGACACATCTCCAGTGAAGCTGGGGATTTTTACACAGTCTGTGGACCTGGCACTGAACATCTTAAGCTGGCTGTGCAGTTGCATCAGTTATCAAATGGGACATGTCAAAGAGCAACTCTGAGTCAGACATAATAGCTGTCTAACAGCCCTGCTATCAGGAAAGCCACAAATGCTCTCACAGAAACAGTTCTGGTAGAACTGCTAAGTATCTTTAACAATATGTTCCTTATGGAAAAGAAGGGCAGCACATTTTTATTCCTCTCACATTATTCAGAGATTTTTCTCATCGTCAGAACAAGAAAATGTCAGAATAGGTTTATTTGAAAAATGATTTTCTAATAAAGTAAATGGAACCTTCTTATCTAACGGGAGTGAAAGAGAATAATGTTAATGGAATTTTCATTAAAGAAAACTTCTTTGCAAAATAGTACAGACCATTGGGAGAGAAAAATTAGCAGTCAGATCCTCACTGGCTGCAATCTGGCGTTGTTCTAGTGACAGACTAGCATCTCATCTAGTGTCACAAGTGAAATTACACAGTCAAGTTGTGCACTGAGACATGCATTTGTTATGCACTACCTCGTACTTGTTTTTTGTTACCTCAGGACAGAGAAGTAAATTCATTTTTATTAATGAGAAATATGCAGGTGACATCTAACAGTGAACTTCTCGAGGGTTTGGCCTTCCTTAAAAATCAAAACAAAAATAGCCTAAAAAAATACACATTTCAGGTATTAATCAATCCTTAGTGTTTCAAAACCTCATTCTTATAGCCTACGTGAGTTTTTGCATGCTCAGTTCTTATAAACACAAGGTCATTTTTTATCACCTACACCACAGGGGCCAACCAGTGGACCCCCTTCACCACCACAGCTGAGTCTGCAGCTGTCTAACAAGTGAGCTGTGTTAGAGCCTGGGCTACTTTGGTAAGCAAGTTCCCAGTCAAGTTCTAAAAGATTCAACAAACATCATACCTCTAAATTATATGAAGGAAACGTTGATTTGATTTTTTTCCCCCCACATTTTAGTATTTGCTCATGCTTGAATTGCCTGTTGCTGCCACAGCCCTCAGGACATAGAGAACCCCACAAACAATAACGCACTCACCTTAAAGCAATACTGCTACAAAGCAGAGCTTTGCTACTATTAATTTTTTTCCAGGTGTTTCAAACAGCCCTCATTCATAACAATATTTAGGCATAAAAAGGACTAGTCAGTGACACGGTTATTTGGATTATCAGTAGTCTCAGGGAGCCAGGTACACTGGGGGTGGATACTCCAACTGAATACTTACATCACCCAGCACAAGTATCTTTTAACCTTGGCTAGAACTGCCATGCTGAAGGACACAAGATGCTTGGAGGAAAGGTAAGAACAAAACCTTGAGTTTTGGAATAGCATTTTCATCGTGAACTGCCAGCATTACCATGCCTTGCATTGCCACCCTGGGCTGGCATTCTGCCTGCTCAGTAAAGCACACAGAAGCCCAAGCTAGTGCTGGTGTTGGCACCCCTAAAGCAGCAACTATGTCCATGGTCTGCAGCACTGGAAAGAAATCAAGTGGTGGGTATCTCCATGGAGTTCTCTGTGCCTTTCTCCTTTGCTCCTTTTGGAAGTGGGGAAGAGGACTCTGAGCAAAGCCTCTGCTAGAGCTGCAGAGACCAGAGGTGAGGTAGACAAGGCATCTCAGGCACCCAAGGCAGCCTCCCTGGAGTCAGGAACAGGCTTAGTGCAGGCTCATTTCCTTTCCACTGTGGGCTGTAAAGGTGAGACAGCACTTGGCAGTGTTCCAGAGGGAAGCAGATGATGAAATGTGTTGAAACACGTCTGAAGTGGGCACAAATGGAGAAACAGGTGAATAAACATCAAATAGAGAATACAGAGAACAGAAACCCTTTTTCCTATCAGTCAAATCACGGCTGGGGGGCCCAGACTAATTCAATTAAGAAACTCAGAATACCTAAGAGATGCAAGAAAAATCTGAAACTTAGCAGGAAATCTGTTCAGAGTGAAGCCACTGAGTGAGCTGGTGACAGAAATTATTCCAAGGTGTGGAGCAGAGCCAGGGAAAAAAGAAAACAGCCAGACACTACAGAAGACTCTGGGGATAAATTGCTCTCAAGAAGTGCAGTGCTTCTTAGGATTCAATTCGAGGGTACTTAAATATTATTTCTAGTGTAAAACCTCCACAGCCAGCTGCTTGGGAATGTTTTTAGCAACTCTTTAAGGACTGAGAAATACCAATTAATCAAAGAAAATATTTTTTTGGGAAAAAAATGGTATCTGCTTTGACAAATATCCGTAGGAGTATAAAAATGGCACTGAACTAGTGTATTTTTTTTAAGTTATCTTCTAGGCTTAATGTCTAGAATCTGTTGTTCTGTGGCTGCTCAGCAAAAGGAGCAGTCCTTTAAATGCCAAAATTTTCATACCTAGGAATAGCCCCAAGTTTTGATCTGCCTCAAAGGATACCACCCCACAGTTTCCAAAACCCTTTTGCAGAATAGGCATTGTAGAAGTCCCAACTCAGATAATGATTTTCAGAGAGCAGACTCACCATTTGGTAACTGGAGACTTTGACCAAAAGGGGACTTTGAGATAAAGAACTCTCCATAACATTTGGGATTCCTCTGTTGCTGTGAATGACATCACTAAGCTGCATAAAACAAACTCCCAATTTTAGTGTCACTCTTTAAGGCATTTACAAATACGTGAATGCCCTCCATTAACAGAGAGTTTATTAGCTTTAAAGTATTTTTTACTAAACAAAATCTTCACATTTTTCAGTACTGAGATCAAAGCATAAGCAATTCCTATAAACATTTTATTTGAACCAGCATTAGAAACCAATTTGGCATTTGTTGTATCATTTGTCCCATTCTTATGCAAAAGCCTCCTATTCTGTTTTGTATATAATTTTATTTTGATTAGTGTAATTTTGGTTGCAACTAATCACACACATTAAAAATCAGCTAGCTTTGAATAAGCCTTTATAAAAATCTCCACACTCTCTGCTGCTCATTCTTGATGTCTGATGCATTAATGCGCACCTGATTTAAAATGCATAGTACAGATACAAAGTGCTAATTACAGTGAACCAAACTGCAATCAAGCTTTTCATGGCTCTGCAGTGTGTGGTGTGGCATTTACCAGCTGTAGCTCAGGCCACATATAAGCCTTTGTTCCTTAATTTATTCCCAGCGACCGGCTTCCTTGGGAGCGGGGCAGGAGGCTTACTATGTTCCCTGGGAGCAAATGCCACTGCAAGACCATATGAACTCAAAACTTGACATCTAGTTTCCCATCAACCTGGTTCTGAAACGACCCCTCAAGACAAGTACATCCTCCCCTCCAAAAACTCATCAGGCCATTTTATTTTTAAAGGATTTTCCAAAATTGAGTCAGTAACATTTTTTTTTAGAGCTACAATTAGATATGGACCATATTTGCAGATTCAGAACCTTTTTATTCCCCAGTGTACTAGGGAAGCACTTTGTAGGCTTTGAATTCAGCCTGTGATTTCCCCAGAGCAGCCAACAGAGCTCTGTAAAGCTACGCCCAGAAGCAATTGCTAGATCAGATACTTAATTTGTACTTGACAATGTTCAACTCATACACACAGTAGGTGGGTGGGAGAATTTGATGGCTTTCAGATTGTGTGGAGGAAAGGAAGAAATAGACTTTGTATTTGGTGTGAAAATGATTAATCTCTCTTATATTCTTTTAAGTTACAGCATGGATGTGGAGCGAGAGAGACTTAGATTTTAATCTTTTTACTGAAGTAAAATAATTAAAAGGGTTTCACAAACTCATTTATTTCCACATGAAATATTCTATTTCAGGAATACTTGAAAAAGTGTTTCAGAAGTTAGCAGTTTAAAGCAAGCAGCTGCATACTGATAACAGGCACTTTAGATCACAGGAATCCACTCGGCAAAGGAACAAATTTTTCTTTCTAATTTTGAAAAAAACCCTACTGGCTAGAGTGCTAGCTTGAAATTAAAACACGGATCTGCTTATTTTGCAAGAGAAATAGTACAAAAATGGGTAGAAAGATCTGCAGCTCCTTTAGTATCACACAAATGATAATTTATTGTAAAGAGAAAAGCTACTGAATTCTTTCTCCTCTAATTACTATTAATTTGTGACATATGGACAGAAGATGTGCCGCCTTTGATGTGGCCATTTTAAATACTGGTTTTATGCTTGTTGTCAAAGTTATTGTCACAAAGAGTGATTGCAGTGGGTTACAGGTGCTCCCTGCGCTCGCTGCAGCCCCCCCCGAGCAGTCTTGAGTGGTGTCTGTCTACCAGTCTTAGAGTGGAGACCCTACCACCCAAAACATTGAATGCAATGAGTGCTTATAATGACTTGTTTCCCATGTAAAAGCTTGGTCTTGTACCTTATCCCCTGACAGCTCAGGTTTACCAAATGATATCAATGTTTAAATGGAAAATGTGATTGGGAGAACTGCTGATGACTTACTAGTCAGTTTGATCAAACCATTTTTCTGTCCTTGGACTTGACAAGCACGAAGACAGTAAAATCCTAGCAGCATTTGTATTTGGTGTCCATCTAGAACAACTTACTGAATCATAGAATTATCTCAGTCTGACATTTGGGGTCACCGAGGGGTTTTCTCTGGGCAAAAGAGTCAAGCAGATCATCTCTCGGTTGGGCTCCTTGATAGCCCATCAAGATCAAAACAGCTTCTCTCTGCTGTGAGAATTTTTCACCCACAGATGTCTACTGTAGCATGTGGGACCATGATTTTCTTGGCAACTTTTCAAAATTGGGCTTTCCCAAAATTATTTCCATACTTACTCAATAGTTGGATGTTTAGAGTTTTGCAGACTTGGAGCAAAATATCTGCAAGGGAATTCAGGGTTCAGAAAGTCACACCCACGTTATCAGTATTTTAATTTGCCCCAAACTCATACTTAAACCCAGGAGGAGTCATTAAATATTGTAATCTTCTGTAGATCACAGGCTTTCATACAGTTACCCTTTGTTGAGGCCCCAAAAATGTTTGTTTGATTACTCATTTCTTCCATGTGAGATTTGATTGTTGATTTGAAGACATCCAGACGTGGAAAGCCCTCCGTTTCTCTTCGTGGTTTGTTCCAGTGGCTAATCACTCTCACTTAATTCTCTATTAAGTCTGCCTGATGCTGGCTTCCAGCCATCTATTCTTCCAATGTCTTTCTCGTGAAGTAAGACAGTGTCGGGTAAGTCAGGGTCAGGCCTTAGCGTGCTATGTCCACTCAAGGAAAATGCTCTGCAAGAATGGTTGTTGGCATTTTTAATTAAAAAGCTCTTTGCATATTTATATAAATGAATTGAAATAAAATAAACCCCCCACCATGAATTAATGTCTTATGTAGCATTTTAAAAGGCATTGAGTGCTATGCAAGTGTATGGTTTTATTTTACTGTTTCTCTAGGCAGGTATTATTGAGAACTGGCAAAATAAAAAAACCCAAACCTATGTATTTGTTCTTCTGCTATAATGAACATCTGCATTCTTGTCTACCTCAAGTGCCTGTTTATGAAGTTAGAGAAATGCACCACTTAAGGAGTAGGACAGAACAGTACTGAAAACTCAAAAGAAATTTCAGATGACAATCTGGCTAACTAAAGAGAATGAAATGAAACTCAAAGCTTCACCTCTCTCTAACAAAGCTCATAAGAAAAAAATCTTAAAGACCCAGCTATAGCATTCAATAGCTATATTTTCATTAGAAAGATGTTTTTTCTCTGCCAACTCTACCCTGAAATCAGGATGGACAGAGAAAATGAGGCCTCAGATACTCAGAAGAAATAGGAATTACTCAAAAATGTTAAACGTACAGCAGAGAGAAGAAAATCTGAGTCTGCATCAGTTGAAACCAATGGAAGTTTTGCTCTCAGTGCTAATGCTTTACTGCTTTGATTGAAATATTTCTGCTACACAGTTCCCTCAGATTCAAGAACTGTTAATGTCACCCCCTCTGTCAATGTCCCTTTGTAGGGATGGGTCCGTTGGTCTTCTGTTTACAGGCTGGGTTTGGAAGGATGGCAGCATAAAGACATAATGAAAACCTGAGAAAATCCACCAAACTAGAAGCCCACAGAGATGCAAAATCAGGCTGAGAGCCCAGGGGCAAGAGCAGCAAAAATAAAAATAGTTTTTAAAATGCCCAAACAACTTGCAAAGAACTACTCTAGAAAGTTTCTGTCATCTTTTTAATCGAAGTTTCAAAGACCCCTGCAAGACAAACAAGTCAAGATTTATTTTAACAATTGAGACAGTGGTCTAACTTCTTGTTGTTCTCCACCACAAAAGAACAACACTGCACTTAACGAATCATTGTGAATGAATCAATTACACAATTACCATTAGTGCAGTTGTCCAATTATGCTTTTTCACAGAGCTAAAGGGAATCAAAGACAATCCATGTACATTAATGTGCTGCACCTTTTCTGCAGGATGCTCTGGCATTGCATTAAGTGCTATTTCTAAAGACTGCCTGCAGCCAATTTAAATTCTGCTTGGGTTGAATAAAGGAAAGATAATGTTACTTCAGCCTCTCAGAGTCATCTGGGTTCTGTTTTGATCGTATTTCAGAAATATTTATATGCTTCCCATACATACTGTAAGAGTATTTTGGTAACATAAAGTTCCCCTTTCTAAGGTCATTTATTTTAGTTTTGATGCAGCCATGCTGATGAATGGGAGACAAAGGGGCATGAGAACTTACTTTCCCATTTAATCACAAACTCTAAGCAATAAAATATTCTCCCCAAGTACTAAGCATAATTTGGGGGCAAATCTTACATATGGAAAACTGACTGCTTGCAGGGCTCCTGCTCAGTGTCAGTCATGGATCCACCTTCTCTGTGTTTTCTTAGCCTTTGTGCCTTCCATTGGACTGTTTTGTACTCATTGGGCAGTTCTGGGAACCAAGCTGTGCAGTCGGCACAGCCATCACAAACATTCTTGTCAGATGGCTTCTGTGTCAGCACTAGCTCTGGCAGGGATGGGGAGGGTTTTTTTGTATGTCACCCTGTCTTGGCATGCTAGAGGATCAGTTTCCAGATGCATAACTGGAGGAACATATTTTTTGGCAGTTATCACAGATTATTGTGCACAAAAGGATGTAGGAGCTGGAAGAAAGATAGTGGTGCTGTCAGGGGAGGAACGCCATCCATCTGAAATCAACAGCACATTCTCTCAACCTTGCACACTGGAAAAGCTGCTGCTCTGAAAGACAGTTCTCAAGGTGCCTCTTTCAAAGGTCCCTTCAAAGTAAATCTTGGAAGAGTAAATAACTGGAAAACTTCTTTGTACTCCCTGGATGTTTGCTTGGGCTGATACAAATGTGGAAGCCAAGGCAGGGGTAAGAAAACATTGATTAGTGACAGAGATTTCTGTCTGGGAAACTAAGAAAACATCAGACTGGAATAAGACTGTGGGAGAGAGCAAGTCTAGTGGGAGAAGCTGGCACTGTCTGATTTTCTGGGACACACCGGCCTGCTCAGAAATAGATTTCTGGCGTGTACTCATAGACAGAATTATCTGGTCCCTGGCCCAGGAGGGAATAATTTCCATGCAACTCATGTAGTGCCATCAACCAAACTGCATAAACACTTCAAGCCTAGGATGGAGAAGCAGAGCTATGGGTGTCAGGGCATCACAAGAGGCATCTGGCTGGTTAGAATGTGGGTACCAAGAAGTATCAGCATCTTAGAGCAAAGAGTTTGCATTCAAAGACCATTTTCATTAAGATCTTTTCAGCCGTTGTATAAAGGCGCTGTGGGAAGCACTGGATTGCTCAAAAATGACATAGTCCAAGGATGGGAGCACAGCAGGCACCTGCCTGCTGCAGCTGCTGACTCCAGAGCACCGGGCAAACACAAGCTGGAACAGGGAACCATGTTCAAGTGTGAGCGGGGGCAGAAGAGAGGGTGTTGCTGTCCAACCAGGGCTGCAGCCAGATCATCGTGCCTGAGAGCCCTGCCATCCCAGGGATGTCTGCCCACGAGTGATGATAGTTCTGGTGCTGCTCAGCTGGGCTGACACTCCTGGCCAGGGGGATGCTGGCAAGAACAGAGACCCTGGAGCAGGGACATCCTAAGGCACTGCAGCCTTGGGTGACCCACTTGGGAACAGAGCAGGAGGAAAAGCAGCAAACAGCAAAGAGCAGTAAAACATCATCACAAATGGGAGTTTGCAGCTTTGTGAGACAGCACATTGTAAGCACAACCAAGAAGCAACAGAAGATGGTGCAGAAAGGACAAGGATGAAAAAGACGTGAGCAAATATATGAGCTGAATACCTATGCTCACAGCTTTGTTTTAAGTCAAAATAATTTTTGCCCCTAAGAAAAAATGTTAGACAGAGAAGGTAAAAGAAATCTAGCGTGTATGGATAAGAATGAAATACCTCAATCTCAAAAGACCAAAGTGGGAAAAATAAAGCTTATTTCGACTCTTGATAGATTTCCTTTTCAAAAGACACCTGGCTTGGACACTCTGAATGCATTTAGTCACATCTTTCCTATTAAGCAAGAGTGAGCAACCTAAGCCATTTGAAAATTGTTACTGGCCCAAACACAACTCACTGGGAACGAAAGCCAGTCCCATTAATTACTTTTTGTGGAGCATTCCCAAAAGTGCATTATTCACACTGTAGTCCTAAGCACATTGCAGTTCAAGAGGCAGAGGTGGGAAGACCCTCATTTGGATACAGGCAGAAAGCTGCACCTTTGGACTGAGCAAGCATAAACTCATGGGAGAAAGGAGTGAAAAAAATTACACAAAATATTCAATATGATTCATTAATTACCTTTAATAGAAGTGTTATCATAATCATAAAGGGAGAGATAACTAAATTTGCAAAGAATTCAGTGGGAACTGTAACATAGAATCAGTTGTACATTTTGATACTTAACAGCTCTCTGTTCCTGCCTGTAGCCTGTGGCTCCAAATATGTGTCATCTGTCCTGTCTGTTTGAGTCTGTTGCTGATCAAAAGAGCAAGTGCCACATACAGTGATGCTATCTGACTTCTAAATTTTTACAGACCTTCTGAGCTTATGTGACTCTTATATCTGAAACTGATAATGCAACATATTATATCTTAATGAAATAGTGAGTTATTGCATAAATATTTTATCCTAAGTTCACAAAAATATAAAATACCAGCTGGTTCACTCTATGCTAAACATTTTTTTTTTTTAAATTAACATGTTAAAAGCCTGCTGTGTTATTATTCTGAAAATACGTGCCCTGATTATGCAGTAGCAGGCATGTGCAGCTGATTTGAAAGGAGCTAAACTTTCCATCAAATTTCCCCTGGGTACTGTGTGAAACTGAACAATAAATGAGTGTTGCAGTAACTTAAACAGATACTGACTCTTTGGAGACATGAAAATAAAAATCTTGTGGCGTTAAAATGTGGCCCTGACAGGTCTATTACACTCCTCACAAGTCTGATAGTTTTCTTCTAACAGTAACTCTCTTAAAAATTAATGATGCATACTTTCCATGCTGCCTTATTACTGATGCACAACTCAGTGGGTTCAGATGAGATTCCAGCTAGAAGGCTACACACCCTTGCAGTATGGGGGATTGGGCTTAGTTCACCAAAAAGCTTTCCTTCTGCATATCTTTTTCTACTTTATCTGCAGAGACTCTCTGGGAGATCTTCTACTCTGTGTTCGCCTTTTCAGTTGTCAATATGACTGCTTTAGATCTCCATCTTGAGTTAAAAATTCCACATGATAGCATAAAAATAAGGCTTTTTAAACTGAAGTTTGGAAAACACACCGAATATTTCAATCTGTGAAGCAGAAAGAACACCTTTTCCTATAGCACATGTTAAAATTTCCATTAATATTTGAAAAGATCCCAGTAGAAAAGAACTTTTCTCCATAAAGTTGCAAAAGTTACAATACTCAGAGTATTGAAACTCACAGCATAATTGTTATAATAAATTCCCACGGGTTTATTATCACTGACCAACAATGCAGAAAGTAAGTAGCTTTTAGCCTTTCCATTTAACTAATTTAAAATTAGTTAATCTCCATAGTCATATATCAAACATGCAAGCCAGCTTTCCAGAGGAGTGTCTTTGTGATTTAACACAACTTCTTGCCCCCTCTCATCCAATTGGCTCCCTCCAGCCCAGAAAAGGCCTGGGAAAAGAGGTAAAAGCCGCATTCTGACCCAAGGATGGCAGACTTGGCTGTGCCAGGGGAGTGCAGGACACAAGAGAGTACAGCTCAGCATCTCTCACCCAGCTGTGGCCTCAGATTTCAGTAGATTCAGGCATGCCAGTGGCCAACGGATATATGCATGGCCAGTATTCCCAGTACGGATGAAATCCTGTAACTGGTGCTGGTTTTCCCTTTACATCTGAATGATGGCTCACACGGTGTGTGCTTATGCTGCTAACATCAATTGATTCACCTCTAAATAAGAATTAGTGAATATGTATGCTCAATACCAAGCTGGGCTGGCTGCCCAGGTGTCAGGAGCTATGAGTTTTCCATTACTGGAATGCATTTACTCTCACTGATGTGCAGAATTTGGATTTTATTGTTATTCTTTCTAAATGAAAAAAATCCCGCAGAGGCAGAATATGCAATAGTACTGTGAGGCTGAAAAATAATCACCCAAGTTTGGTCAATAGGACAATGTGCTCACTTTGTCTGGGTGGCAGTTTAGTGAGGGCATTCCAACAGGAGCTGTGACATCGGATATAAAATGAAAAGTTTTGGTCAGCCTCAAAGAGTCTGAACTTCCAGAAAATATAAACTTATGAAACTCAGTCTTACTTAAGTCTCTCTTGCAATACAAAGGGCGCTACAGAAATTTCCTGGTTAATGAATGCTTGAATTTACACATATTTCAATAATTTACGGTGCTGTTCACATACACTAAAAACTTCACAGTAAACTGCACAGTGTTATCTGCTTTACAGAGGGTCCATTTTAACTCTTTCCATACTATTTTCCATTGTATGAATGGAAAATAAATGAAGTTTGTCTTCAAAATAAAAATAAAAAATCAGAAAATCGAGAACCACCTTATCATTCCATGTTATGATTTACTACCCTACTTTCCCTCTTCAGCAGAGGCTTAATTTAGTTTCATTTACCTCATGTGCTTTGAAATATCCCAGAGCCACAAAACTCCAGTTGCAATAAAAATATTTCTGCAGCATAATGTAATAAAAAATGTGACATAAAAAATTAAATAGGTATCCGCATCTTTTTTGGATGTGTGGGCATAGGGGTTTCTTGCTAGCACCTCCCAGTGGAATAACCCTTCTTATTTTTTTTCTGGAAAACACTTTGGCACTGAGCAGTTTTAGCTGGTTTCATAGAATCATAGAATGCTTTGGGTTGAAAGGGGCCACAAAGACCAACCAGTTCTAACCCCACTGCTATGGGCAGGGAGACCTTTCACTGGACCAGGTTGCTCAGAGGCCCATTCAATCCAGCCTTGAACTCTTCCAGGGATGGGGCACCCACAGCTTTTCTGGACAACCTGTTTCAGTGCCTCACCACCCTCACAGTGAAGGATTTCCTCCCAGTATCCAATCTAACCCCTCCCCCCGTCAGTTTAAAGGCATTATGCCGTGTTCTATCACTGCATGCCCTTGTGACCAGTCCCTCTATAGCTTTCTCACTGTCCCCCCTTAGGTACTGGAAGGTGGTCTGAGGTCTCCCCAGAGCCTTCTCTTCTCCAGGCTGAACAGCTTCAGCTCTCAGCCTGTCTTCATAGCAGAGATGCTCCAGCCCTCTGATCATCTCAGTGGCCCTTCCCTTGGACCCTCTTCAACAGGTTCATGTCTTTCTTATGTTGGTAGGCCCAGAGCTGGATGCAGCACTCCAGGAGGGGTCTCATGAGAGTAGAATAGGAGAGAATCCCCTCCCTCGACCTGCCGGCCTCCATTCCCCGGCACTACTCCCTGGCTGAGCTGAGACAGTCTGCCAGCTGCTTTGTAAAACAAATGTTCATTCTCTCTAAAATCTGTGCTGCAATACCATGCATAAATAAGGGAAATGCATTTTACTGGACTGTGGAAGTTGAGAAGCACATAACCACAATATACTTTGTGTATATTTATGTTAAAGTTCAACTTTGGATCATCAACCCAGGTGACCAACTTGCAGGCATACCTGCAGTGCACAGACCAACATGTTGGAATAGGTTGGAATGTCCTTGGCGTGTAGAAAAGAGTGAAAGTTTTACCTTCATTACTGAATTGGCATCACCCAAGATTTCATACCATAGCCACCCTGCAAGCTGCAGCACACTTGGCTAACTCTTGATTTATTTATGTAGTAGTTGATGGTTTAATAGTACTTAATTAAGCTCAGCACAGTTAAAACCAGCTAGGCTTTGGCAGCCTGTTCCTGTCAATGTAAATTGAATTCTGCATCATGGACAAGGGAATCAGGACAACTAAATGAAAATTCTCTCTCTTGCACCACCCTCTGGTACTTGGCAACAGGGAACTACCAAATACTGCTGCCCAATCTGAACTGTCTGTACTAGAAATAAAATTTTCACATTACACACCCGCACCATATTTTTTAAAAATCTGTAATGAAGCACAGCTATATGTATGGATGTGTGTATTCACACACATGTGCTCTAATACATAAAAATATGTGTATGAATATACATATATATATATATATGTGTATATATATACACACATATTTGGCTGTTCTCTCACTGGAACGAAACTTTCTGTTCCTGAAAGCAATTATTTAATCCCAGACAAAAAGCTTCCTGCAAGAAGATCAGAAATATTAGTCTTCAGTACTTTTGAACTGCTCTTGCTTGAGCAAGCTTGAATCCCTTTACATATTGGGTTAAATAAGAAATTTGTTGTCACGGTTTTGAACAATAAAAAAACTGTTGCAAGAAGCTACGTGTGTTCCTGGTGGATCTGTAAGCTCTTTGGGAACAATTTTCACATATTTTCCAGCAAAGTTGGACTGCCTTGTCCCAGATTCTAATGCTACCCTGGGGGGATTAAGCTGTTCAGAGTTTGCATCAAGTTCTGCACAGATCCCAGGGAAAACATACTTGCTCATCCTGGCTGCAAATTTTTAGGTGAGAGGTTGAGCTGCTGCTCTGTGCTGTCCATGGGCCAGCAGAACCACACAGTTTTGCAAAGAGACAGCACACTGTCATTTTAAGGGATGCGATGTTTTCCTGAACTAGCACAGGAGACGCCACATTTCTTCAATTCAGGGAAGATATGATGAGCATATCGATGCAAAAAAACCATGCAGCCCGAGGGCCTTAGATTGACATATTTACTTAATTCCTTTGTGATATAGTGAACATAGTACTTTCAGGGGTCTTGATCACACTATTTTTAAACCATCTGGTTTGAACCACAAGCTGGTATGACTCTGGCACCAAATGAGCTAAACAACAAGCTTCCCTGCAGTTATAAGCACCTGTAAGACAATTTGCAAGCTTCTAAGTTCATATTTGACAGAGCACTTCTGCATGTGCCAATTTAAAGCACATAAAAAGTCCCTCTGGCTTAAATCTGTGAAGATGAGAGAGGATAAGAACAGTCAACTTATGAAAATATCTCTGGAAATGCGTATTTACTAAATATTGTGAAATCATTACGAATACTTCAACTCGACAAATCCTCCAATACAGTGACCAAAGAAAGCTCTTGTGAATATAGATCTGAATTGACTTAGATATAGAATCAGATGATTTGAAAACTGATGGAAAAGCTATAAAACACTGTAAAACCCAGTAGATGTCAAAGGGCAGGTGATAGCTTCTGCCAGTTGATCTCTTTACCAGCATCTCACACCTGGGGACTGTTTTAACCTTTTACATTTTCACTTCTTCCTAATGTACGTTTATATATTTTGGGGTGGGTGGAGGAGTCTGTTTCTTAAATCTTGAGAAATCAAGCCAGCAGACATCACATGTGGGGGCTCCAGGTGGTCCTAGTTGTTGAGGGTTCCTTTGGCACGTTCATATACCTGCCAGAACTGAGGATATTCTGCCCTGTTAGTAAGAACTGATTAAAAGCAGAAAGTGGGGTGAGCTCTTACAACCCCTCCATATAAACAGTGAAGGGTAGGGCAGCAGTGAAGGTCCCTTCAGCATCCCCAAATCCTCCCAAGGCAGTCACAGCGCTCATCCTTCTTCCTCATTGGTGTCATTTCCATCGGCACCACTCCTGCACCCAGCACAGTTCTACTCACTATCAACGCCTTCCCACGTGTTTACAAGGAGTGGGTGGGTGGGTGAAATAGCAGGGTTCTCCCCTACAGTGTAGACTAGGAAGTAGCTTCCAATTTAGCACACACGGGTAATTCAATAGTTTATTTTAAATATTTATTTTAAATACTCTGTATTTTGAGTATTATAACAGATACAAAACAATGTAAACATTTGAAAATGCAAGAATAGCACAAAATTACTTCTGTGATAATACAAGGCAAATGTTGGCAACCAGCAGCATCTTAACAGCAACAACAGGAAACAGATTAGGTAAAGCACTAATTTATATAGCATGGTAGAAGTGCAACTGCTCTACAGGCTTTACCATGTTGTAGGACAAGTAAAGGATCAATTACATAAGGTTAAATCTATAAAAGAGTAACTAACCCAACAGAATTTGAAAATTAGCTTTGTATACAAATTTCCGGATAGAATGTAAATATAATTTGATTTCTTGCATATTGCTCAAAGTTTTGTGATATTTGTCTTGGCTTGTATGTTTTTATATTATGTATGAGAAAATGACATATTGTTGAAGTGCCCACTTCCTTTTAAACACTTGCACCATGAAATTTAAGCTATGTTAGCAGTCACCACTCAAAAAAACTCCACAACAAAACAAACCAAAAGTTGTCATAGTAGTAGGGCAAAATCCTGCTTTGAAAAATGAGGCAAATAAAAATACAGATGTGGCAATATAAACATTAAAAATTTTCATAAAGCACATAAAGTTCTACTGTATCAGTTGCTTTAGGAAAAAAAGATTTGCAAATGTATATCTAAAACAAGTGTTAAACTTCAGTTCTATAATGCTTGAGTTTAGGAGCTAGGGTGACATTGAATTCTTATGTTCCAGGTAAAGTAATAAGGTTCACTTTAAAACAGTGATTATGGGGCAACAACCATATATATATGTTTATATTTGTAACTGCACCTTTGAGTAGGTCATTGAAGATATACTTATGGTGATAAAATTAACCAAAGGGCAACTACATATTCTGCATAAACTCCTGGAGAATAGCTTGTCAATTAAACTTAAAACAAGTCTTTTACAGAGTAGTTTCATTTCTGAAAATTTGTCAAAAATTACAATAAGAATTAATGAAGCTTTAATTAAACCTGGCCTTCAGATCATTCCCCTAAGAATAAAATTATTTTTTATTTTCTAAGCATTTGATTTGACAAGGAAAACTTATTTAGGAATGTTTTACTGATGAAACAAAGTGGTCCAGACATTATAGGAAAGAATTAGATATTATATCTTTACAAATCAGACTTGAAACATCAAAATAACTTGAAAGAATGATTAACTGTGTAAGCAGGTACTAGGACAGATATAATGTGATTCAAAAACTAAACAATTTAGCTAATTTTTTAAGTTCATTAGAATCTTATTAACCTGAACTGTCTGGAGACGTTGCTGATACAAGGATTCACTTAACTGTATTTAACACTCAGTTTTTCATGAAGAAACAGGTACCAATGACAAACAGAGCTAAATACACAAAGCTTGAAGATCCTCAAGTATGCCCTCTTGGAAACCTGAATGAAGAAAAACATAGAAAAAGTTTAGAGCATAGAAGAAACCAAAAGACAACTCAGAATTGTATGGTTAATATGCAGGGAATAAAAAGTTTCTGTAGTTCCACATTCGTATTTGCATTCTGCTTACAAAGTCTGGATTTAGGGCATCCACATTAAATGCATGCATTTTTAATACAGAACAAAAGAGGCTTCTCTTCTTGACAAATCTATGGCACCATGCACAGCTTTATCCTTCCTCTTAGGTCTGAGTTTTTAAATTTAAATCCCTCAAAATATTACAGTCAGAAGAAGAAACTTAAATTGAAGAAGTCTATTCACATCTTCTTAACCACAGCTCACCAGTTGAGGTCAGGTAGCCAAACTACATTCTTAACTCTCTGAGAAAGGAAGAGACAGAATCTTAAGAAACTATTATTTAGCACTTATAAATGGTCAACCACACAGTAAATGAGATTACCCCTAACCTGGAAAAATCCTGCAGCAATGAAAAATTGATAGGGTAACAGAAATAATGTTATGATTGCACCTATTTTTTTGGACTATGTGTCAAGTACTTAGGTACCAACAACCTACTAATGAAAACAGTCCAAAGGTTATTTCTGCTACTAGATTTGATTAGGAAATTTTCCCCCATCATAGAAGAAATTGTTTTTTCATCAAAAGACTGAGCATTTTCAGAATCTTGTTTCAATGAAACCCCAAATATTTTCGCTATGTACAAAAGGGATTATTTTAGCCTACTCTTTCACATCAAGAACGCGTTTGAAAGATGGCTTTGTTGAAATGTTTGTATAGTGCCCTTCAAAATATAAGAAAAATTCCTAAATGTTGCCTTGAGGAATACACCTTGTAGAAGAAACAGTCCAACAGTTCTCAGGCCAAAACTACTGCGAATTTTTCTGTAATTCCAGTTGTGTGGATCTCCTGCCTTCATCTTGTGTTCATACAATATTCTTCCGGTAATGGCAGCAAATATTTTCAGGTGAAATGCTACTATTATTACTATTATCTGTGACAAATTTGCATCTTCTCATTTGCTAAATTTGGCAATGAAAACCAAAGGGCAGTATCGTTCTTGCATCAACATTTGTGATGATGCAAGTCCTTCTTCTAAAAAAATCTTTCTGTACTCATTTATACTGTCATTTGGAAGCTCTGCTCTTATGATTGGTTTTAGAAGCCAAACTTCCCTTTCACAGTAGTTTTTGACCTTGAAAATGATAGGATGACTTTCATGAATAAAGGAGTAAGCATGGAGACTTTTTAAAAAATCTGACTGCAAATATAAAACAGCTTAAAAAGAATCTATAAACCTTTTCTGCAAGCTCTGTTTTCATGCAGGTCTTTATTCACACTGCATTACTATTCAAGTCTTACTCCTGTGGTGCGTTTGAGCTCCAGATTTAGACCACCTACCTGTACCACTCTACATATGTGTTAAATGTCAAAACTCCTATTAAATTCTATGAAAATCTAGACAACTTACCCAACAGACTCTACAGAACTCAGCCAGCAGCAGACACCCTGCCCCCACTCCATAGCCTGAACACTTCAACAGCCTTTGAGGTTCCAATGGCCCAATCTGCATGGCCTTGGAAAAAAACAATGTACCCAGCATAGTCCAGGCCCCTAAATATTCTTAATATCTGGCTACTTCCTTTTATGCCAAAGAAAAGTCTGAGTCGGTC
The DNA here is from genome assembly GCF_001715985.3 of Manacus vitellinus. Lineage (NCBI taxonomy): Eukaryota > Metazoa > Chordata > Aves > Passeriformes > Pipridae > Manacus > Manacus vitellinus. The sequence continues at coordinate 131,041 of NW_021939256.1, read as the reverse complement.
CCCAGAGAGTAGGGGATTGTCTTTATATGGGTAAAACCAGAATGAATGAGGATGATTTAGTATTAGAATTAAACATTCAGCTTCTTAAAATGTTAAGTACTTCTCTCACATTGCTTTATTAACACATTCCAGCAAAATAAAAAAAAGAAAATTAGGATTATGCTGTGATTTCCTGGATAAGTCATGAGGCTATGCAACCTGGCACATCAGTCACAAAAACTGACCCTTGCTGCAAGATAATAGTAAAAATAATTTTGTTGTCATGAATTATAGAACCAAGTCCTTTCTGCTGACTATATCATGGAATTCCATTGTAAGGCCTTCTTACCCATAAATCTTAGTACACAATAAATTTGAAAACTTACAAGTAATTCTCGAGTGTTCAAATGAAAACATGCACTCTGAAAATGTGCAGCAATACATAGTAGAGGAATTCAGAGCAAAGCTTTTCAGAATCAAATATGTAGGTACCCACCCAACAGCAGAAGTTATTTTAGCTCTAGTTTTCTTTTTAAATCAACACCAATGAAGAACTCCTGTCAGAGGAATTTTTAAAAATCATATTTTAAACCCTTTACAGAAGACACTGTTTCCTCTCAAGGGTTTAAGCATCACCTACCATTGTCAACTCGACCCTGCAGCATTTAACTCATAAATTAAAAAAAATAATCAGAGCAAAAAAAAGTAAAGTTCAGACCATTTGCAGAGACATTATTTCTGTTCATCAGTCCTCAGTGAAAGTCACAGACTTTGGACCTACAGATATCTATGCTGATCACTAAAACATATCACCTCTGAAGAAGGACCATGCCTGAACCACCTGGCTTGAAGCAGAAGAGGTGAAATATAAGACCCAGGAGTAGAATATGCTGAACACTGAAGTATGATGGCCATAGATGGGAAGCTTCCATCCATACAATGTACTTTCTCTAGGAAAAGCAGACAACTGATATATATGTTCACTGGAAGAAATACATTCACGTAAAGAAAGGAAGGACATATGTTGAAGACAAAAGCCAGATTAAAAGATGCACAGGTTATATTTTGCTTCTTTATTGCTCTGTTTTTCTATTTGCTTTGTATAACGTACATTTTTGTGCTGTTGCATCTGTGTGACCATCTTGCTTACATCAATATTTTCTTCTAAATAAATATACTTCTATTTATCTCTGAAACAGTTACTGTACAGGCTACTCCTTCCTGCATGTTTTACTACTGATAACTTGTGATAGGCATTAGGGCATTAAAACTCGTGTGACTCTTATGCTATGTATGTCCTTAATATTCAAAGGAACATTCAAAGGTCAAGCTTGTTCTATCTTGCAAGACTACGATCAACAACCACTCATGATGTAGGCTGAAATATCCCATCACAAAACTATATTTATTCAGTTTGTATGACAGACAGTTTTGTCCTTTGATTAGATCTCAGCACCACAAAAGCATTTAGGCACTCCATTTCATGAAACGATATCAAATGATACACATAGCTTCACGCGCATGGTTTATGGTTTTAACTGCAGCTCAGATTCAAATGAAACATCAAAGTACAAAAACCAGTTGTATTTTAGTCTGAGAGAAAATAAGCCAATACAAATAAATTTAATCCAAATGCTAAGTACTAGTAAGTACAAAATGCCTTTTTTTAACATTGCTTGTTTCACACAAAAAAAAGGCAAAGCTTTATTTGTTAGTGCCCAATGAAACTTAGCTTCTGTTACCTCATTATTTTGTTCTAGAAGCCATTTCTTTAGTAAAGTGGTTCCTTTGTAGACAGCTGATATCATCCAAAAGAGTAGGAACTATTACAGACATGTGATATTATTTTAATAAAAGAAAAATATTTAAAATTTGTAGTAAGCATACCCAGAGTTTTCTTTCAGTACTCCAGAACATCCTAAGTAGAAGGCTTACTTCTTTTGACTGTTCTTAACTTTGAATAACCTTCTTCTTTCTGCTCAAAATCAAACAAAAAAAAGAGGCAAAAACCAGTAAAGCAAACAAAGCAGTAATATTAAGCTAACAGTTCAACTGAAAAAGTTGTTTCTCATGAAATGTTTAGTTGAATGCAAAGTAATTAATAAAAGGTTTTATTCTTCAATATAAATATAATTTAAAGTAGTTAAATAATTAAGACCAGAGCTACTGGGAAAATACCCTTTTACATGCTGGCAACCATGACTTTCAAAACCAACTTGGTTGTCCAAACTTGAGAAATAATGACTAAGGCTTACTCTTCAGAGAAGTATTTAGCAGTGTCTCCAGTTAGTGCCATTGTAGTTTAATCTGGAGAGAGGAGGAATCAGACTGACGAGCACCAGAGAGTCCATCCCTACCCCAGTGAACAGACGAGTCCCTCTCCTATTCCTGAGACTCCAGCTGAAATTTCCCTAGAGCTGTGCATCCACCTCACTTGAGTCCAGCAGTGGCAGTGCTGCACTGACTGTGCAGGGAGGCAGTGAGAACTTGCTGTCTCCTGACACTTTCCAAAATTAGCTTGCAGGGCTCAGGCAGGTACCTGTGCTACTCACAGCCTGCCTGGAGAGTGAGGAATGCATGGGGCACTTCTGACTCCTGACTAGGACAGGACAGTGCTGAAGTCCTTTGCCTGCCACTGGGAATGACTCAGAGTAGGGCTTGTGAGCATGGAACTACCTCTGCAACTTGGGCAGACCAGATAAGCAGAGAACTTGTAACTGGTCTGGCAGCACTGGTGGAATGGGGAAGGAGCACTGTCCTTTGTATTGTGGTGGAAGTTTCCCTTCAGTACTCAGACCCCTGGGGTTGCTATTCTTATGACCACAGTTATTTTTAGTTGCTGCTTTTCTTCTCTTTGTGAGACTGACTCTACTGCTGTAGCACTGTAGTGCTGGGCCTGTAACTAGTGACTCAGTTGTGGCCCTGTGGAAGGGCCTTTCCCAGCTGCAGCTGGATGGGGCCAGCTCAGAGCAGCTGGGCTGGCGCTTCCCACACCAACTCCTCTCTTCCCTGCTGTAGCTTGAGCTCCAGGGTATGACTGTGTTCCTGCAGCAGGCCCCTGGGGTTGCTGTACCGCCCTTTTCGGAACTGCACTGAAAGCACAGAGTGTGTTCTCTTAATTACAGTTAAAACTTCCAGAATTGTCTTGTATTGGGCTTTAAAAGCTTAACAGAACAAAAAGTAGTTTCTACAGAACGTTGCTGAAATCAAGCCCTTCGGATGAGATACTTACAGAGCCACTGACAATGCCCATAGTTATATTGGCATTATATGGCATTATGTTTTCTGTAGAATCAGAAGATCTGCTTCAGAAACAGTAACATCATTAAACATTTTAGTAATGTCTTTTTCTGGAAACAAACATTTTAAATGAAGGCCTGAAGCAACATAACCAATGGTTAATGTTAGCTTTATCCTGGTTATGGTTTGTTTTCTTCAGAACCAGCTCAAAAAGATTTCTTAGTTTGCCTGTTTTACCTGGAACATGTTGAAATGAAAAAAAAATTTAGATTTCCTTTTTATCTCTTAATTTAGGTCCTTCTGGACTGGATCAAGGGGTGTATGTGTGTGGGGCTTTTACCTGTCTTCTTCTGGCACAACCTTTCTTTACAGATTCTTCCATATTGTTCTCCTTGACTGATGAAGTCAGTTCTGAGGTCAGTGTTTCACATGTCAGATACTTGTTCCCTGTAATCATCTGAAGTATACAAGTTTATATCTTCATTAGCAAAAAAAAAAAAAATGCACAAAATTTTGAACAAGTTTTCTAGTTGTTAAAATTACCTATGTTTTCAAAAGGTGCCCTCATAACATGAAGTTGAGATGACCTACCAAATTACGTTATGGACGAAAAAAGTGATAAGCACAGGACATTTCATCCATGTGCCCAATACATGAGATATCATCCTCATTAAAACTGTACTGCAATCAGCTCAGCTATTTATTTTATTGAAATGCAGAGAGAATCACAGAAAAAATAGGTTGTAAAGTACCTCTGACTGTCATGTAATCATAACTTTTACTCAAAACAGAGCTAACTTCAAAAATAGATCACCTTGCTTTGGGCCTATTCAGTCAAGGTCTGAGAACCTGAAAAACTAACAACCTCAAAAACACCTCTGTGCAACTTGTTCTAGTACTTGACCACTCTCACTCTGAAAATTTTTTTCCTTATGTCCAGCAGGACTTTTTCCTGTTGCAACCTGTGCTTTTTGTGAAACTGTAATTAAACTTCTGTTTGCAAAACTTCCACGTCTGTCTAACGGCACAATGCCTTACACACAACTGCTGTCAGCATTACACAACTGAAGTTTGAGAGGAAGGAATTACTCCATTATTATGATTTCATTTGAAGACAGACTGAACACCAAACAATTTTACCATGTTAACCTCACACAGATCTTGATAAACTGATAAACTGTCTTAAACAAAGAAAAAAAATTTATCCCACCTTAAAAGTCCCACATAATAGAAGCGTGTGTCTCACATAACACAGTAAATCATTTTCCCTTTCAGAAAAAAAACAGCAGTGGCTGAAAACATTAAGTTAGTAGAATTTTAGAAAACCATACTGAGAATGATGGCAGAACATGATGAAAGTCATGCTCTTTATTGCTTAACGTTGTTTTTGAATATACTGAATTTGTGAGAAGCAGTAAGAATGAGCCCTGTTATTTACTGTACCTGTTCAAAATTAGATTTGGAATGATGACTGGTTGTCTTAGCGATATAGTCCTTAGAATGGCATGATGCTTTATTTTCTTCACTTCTGGCAATGCAAACTATACCTTTGAAGACAGATTCATGAATATTTAACCCCATGCCTTTATTTGATCTCTTTGTTTGTTGCAGTGATAAACCGGAATTTGTAATTTCATTGTCTAATTTACAAATCTGCGAGTGCACTTCCTCTGACTGGAGTTGTTCCTGAAGAACTTGCAGGGTATTTTGACTTGCAAACTTTTTTCCCCTTCTTGCACTGGAAATAGGAGATTCATATGCATTCAGACTCAGATTGGTGTTGGATTTCTGAAGCACTGGCTCAACATTCTTAAGAAAGAAAGAAGAATTTGTCTTTTTGTGGTTGACTTCACTTGAATTCCCACCTGAAGTTGAGTTTTCAGAAAAATCAGAGTTAGTAATTTGTCCACCAGACTCTGTTTTCCATTGAAATATGGGTGTACCATGTTTTGTGCGTGTTTTTGTTTTCATTACCTGAAATATGCTGCTGTCAGTAGGATTTTTGACTGGCAAATTTTGATCTTGTTTGAAAACCTGAGTTATGCTGGACTTGTGCACAGACAGCACAGAAGATGAAACACCCATAACTTGTATTGGTCTTTCAGTATTTTCCCTTTTCTTCCTATCCATTTGATTTGTGGCCTTCCCGTTCATTTGCATCAACTTTCCTTTGAAAATTGGTATAATTTTGCTGACTTTTGGGGGAGGGAATTCAAAGGCTAAGTTTACGGGTATTCCTAAAGATTTCGCAACTGGTAACTCCGGTACTCCTGGTATTTGCTTATTATTCATTGATTTCTCTGTTGCTTCAGTGCTAACCTCTCCTGCGCCTTCGCTGCTACTCGAAAAACTGCGTGTTCCTGGCTCTTTGAGCAAACGCTCCATCCAGTGGCTGGTTTCCGTACTGCACGGGGAAGGAAGTCTAGGCAAAGTCGGATTCCTTGGAGGAGCCTGCGTTAGAGATACTACACAAACCATCTCACCATCCAATTTCATATGCTTAGATTTTATTTCCTGCAATAAAACAAGAGTTGTTAAATTGAATGAACTGGATTTAAAAAGTCTTATAGTGCCACACAATGCATCACGATATGATATCAACCTAATACATATCACAAGATATAAGCATACATTTTCCTGTTTTGAATCAGAATGACTATATTTTTAAACAACATTTAGTTGTCACTATAAATTAAGGGGTTTTTTTTTCATCTCATCCAGTTCTTTGTTTATAAACTATGCTGGAATATCGTATTTATCAGAAGGAAACACTTAAATTTAAATTACAGTCATTATCTTGGTTTAGTGCTTTCCAGCTGGATAATGTCTACCCCTTTTGAGGTGGTCTGCACAGGGTTTGATTGGCAGGGGTCCTTGTCTCTTAAGACTTCTAAAAGCATCTGTATTCTGAGCAAAAGACAGTTTGGATGTCTATAAAAACTGCAGATGACACAGAGGAGCCATTCTGGCTTTGATCACTGAAGACACATAAACAGGAACTGCTTTCTGAAAGAGGATTATAGCATTTTAGAAACTCTGCAACTTCTGTCACTATTCTTTGTTCAGAATTAATTACTTCATTTCTTTCACTACTACCGAAGAAATTTGAGTCTCAGCCTTTGTCACAATCTCAAATTAAAGGAGTTTTGATTACTTACCTCCTTTCCATCACCAGACATGGAGCAAATCTTACAGCTTGGTTTTAAATGCTTAAGTTCACAGAACTTTCTTTTTAAAAATTAATATTGCTATATTAATAACAATAATTAATTGTGTATTATATATTATATATTATATATAATTACATATTAGATATGTTATGCACTTATTATTATTATTGCAATTGTTATTGTTATTAATGTTTTGAGTTGGAAGGGACCTAATAGGTCATCTAGTTCCAGCTCCCCTTCCATGGGCAAGGACACCTTTCACTAGACTGGATTGGTCAAATCCCTATCCAACCTTGCCTTGAACACCTGCAGGGATGGGGCATCCACAACTTCTCTGGGCAACCTGTGCCAGTGTCTCACCACCCTCACAGTAAAGAATTACTTTCTAATATCTAATCTAGATTTACCCTCTGTGAGTTTAAAGACATTCCTCATTGTTCTGTCACTACATGCCCTCGTAATAGTAATAACAGTAATACTAATAATAACAATATTGTTAATATTGTTATGGAAGAGAGCTGAGAAAGTTCTGGATATCCAACTGTTAAAAAGCATCTATAGAATTGCAAATACCGATAACACCAAGTTTAATTTTTTAATGTATTTGTGATATGAATAATAACATAACAATGGCAAATAACAATGTAATTTTTCCTTCCACATTTAATTAAATGTTACAGGATTGATAGTTATTTGTTGTGAAAAGCACAGTTATATGCTCTTACTGTGCTCTGGTTATGATAAAGACCACTTCGTACCATGAAAAAGCATCACCATCAATATGTTTATAAAAAAGCCTTATACCCACCAGAGCCCTGGAGAGTTCTTGTGTACCATAAAGTGCTTTACTTGTCATCTTCACTGGGAATCCACACAGTTGTGAAAGATTGCTCTTCATGTCAGAAACAAAAGAGTTCACTACACTTTCTGCATCTGTTCTAGGGAAATACTGCACTGGCTGGCTACGAACGCAACTTAAAGGATACCTGAATAAGTGTTAAGCGATACACAACAAGTTTCTTTATGTTTCTATAATTACTAATCATCTTTGTAGAGAAGAAAGCATGAACAGGCCTAAAGCTTTTTTAAAAAGGTGAAAAAAAGCATTTAGTTTCTTGCAGGACTGAAGCTTTTAAAGTTATAGGACTTCAGCATGACTATACCATACTAACCTACAGTAGTAAAGATTACTCAGTAGAAGTAATCCTTAGTCCAGTCTTTCCTGGCAGGAAAATTCTCTTTAAAACAAATATTTGTTGGCCATGTTTTTACAAGAATTTAACTCTTTCTTTTACATCACCATTTAGAGTGGCATTATCATGTTTACAGAAGCCGTGAAATAAATGGCTCTATTTGACTATTATTCAACACCAGAACAGAGACTTGACTAAATATTTTGTTTCAATTTCTCTAGTGAAACAATTCTCTGCTGGCTTCTATAAAAGTACGAAGAAGAAAATGTGGTGCACTCAAAAATGAAAAGCAGAGCTTTGCTAGAAATGTAGTAGAGGAAATGTAACAAATATACTCTGAAAGGATACGTGAAGAACCTTTCCCCTATTGGTTTGAAGTAAACACTCAAGTATATTTTTGTCTCTTCAAGATCCTCAGGAAGAATATAACCATACTGCAAAAAACCAAACACAAATGTGTATTACAAATACAAACTCAATAGGCACAAAGAAGGAAATGAAAAATGAAAACTGTATATGTTTCTTACCAAACTCTTCCAGTGCACCTGAAATTCTTTATATGAACGGAAAGGAGATTCTGGTGGAATTATATGGGTGATGTTTATGATCTGACCCATTTTCATGCTGTGCACAGGTAAAGAAGGGATGCTTAGAATGAGTGTCAAAAAATCCAGCCAAAGATATACTGGTCTTTTGGAAAAAAAAATAATTTGGCATTGAAAGTATTTACAGATTATTTTTGTTTTGAGGACATTTAGCTCATAAGTTTATGACATAACAATAGCAATACTTCCTGAAGTGTGGAAAAGAACTTGGATCTACAAGTCTAATTTATCTTGTCCGTAATACTACCAGTGAATAGAGAAAAAAAGCAAATATATCATTGCTTCTCATATTTTTATGATGAAAAAGCATAGGTAAAAATAAAGATAGTTTGTGGTAAGGATGGAAATATTTTTTCTTTAAACTGACACTTTCTGCTAAAATTATATTTGAGAAAAAATGATGCTTTTGCATACCACAGAAGTAGCACAAAATTGAAATAATACTTAAATGTGTAATTTATGATTCATCGGTTAATTTTTCTCATTTTCCATAACATTTAGATAATAAAAGAAAAAAATAGATTCCTGACCGCAAAACAGAAGTGTTCTTATCAGTAGTATCAAGTTCACAGTTTTTAGGGCAAGCATTCCAGGGAGTGTTTATTTCTGCTGAAATGTAAACAGATTCCTACCTTGGCAAAACATAGCACCAGTTACTTAATATGGAATGTTGGTGAATAACTGCATTTTCATTGCTGTCAAACTGCTTTACAGTGTTTTCTGAAATATCGAAATCTCCCAGCTTAAAAAAGAAAAAAGAAAAAGTTCTTTTGAAATATTTCTACAGTCATCCAAAACTAAAATTTTCAAAATTTTTCTTTTATCAGCTCTCACAGACTGATTATTTTAGAAGATATTCCTTTATCAAACTGCACATTATCTTATTTTAGAGCTCACACTTCCATAAGCTATACAAGTACAAGGTTTAAAGTTTATTTAAAACAGTGATATTTAAACTTTATTTGAGATGCTTTAATAAGTAAGAGTACAGGAATTTCTCAAACTGAGAGCTGTCTTACTTCCATGCACAGTTTTTAAAAGGCAGATCAGAAACTCATGTTTGACATTCTAGTAACTGTGTATGTCACTTTGCCTATTCACGTGCAAATATCCAAGCGACAGAATTAATGGGACATGCAGTTTCGTCCTCTGAGAAATCAAAAAACACCACACATTTTCACAATGTCAATATTTGACTCTATGGGACAATCAAAGACTGAGATTTGAGAAATATTTTATCTTTCTATGGTCTACCAGGGTTTGCATTTATTCACTGACAGGAAAATCTGGACATTTCTGTTTTAGAAAGGTATTGAAAGGATCAAACTGATAATGAAGCCACATCATGATCACGTCCATCACTGGTCTGTGTCGTTTGGGAATTGGATTCCTATAGATGGCTTTAATGTTTGTGCTGTCCCAAGCACACCTTAGAAGAAATCCTGTTCTTCTATTCTAAGAAAGAATTTTAGAAGAAACTGGCAAGCCTGACAAATATGACCCTACATGGACATATGCACCAACGGTGACATGGCTGTCACAATGGATGGTAAGTTTTCAACCTCAGCCATGATTTCTTAAACAATTTGTTCATTATGCTTACAAGCAGCATGGTCCCAGTTGCTCCAGTACTTTGGAGGCTGCCAAGAATATGAAACAGATTCCGTAATAATCATATACATAATCATATACAGGGACTTTAAACATGGTGCTGACAACTCACCTGTAGTTTCAATGTTGTTACTCAAAAACTGTCTATGTATTACAGTGAGACTAAATGCTTTCTAGAAAACACTGCCAGAAGGAAATCTAGAATTACAAAACACTCCACTACTATATTCTGTTTCCATTTTTGAAAGGTCTCTTATAGAATCTCAATTTTATAATGTTTGCTAGAATGTATCAATATAGATACGATATGGATGTTATGCTCTTATAACAGGTGCAGGTAGTCAATGACTATGATTAATGTCTCAGTGCAATCAGAAATAAGCACTTCTATCCCTGTCGTGCTAATTGGAAGTCACCTAACAGAAGATGGAGATTAATAAGACAAACACAGTCATAGAAAATATAACCGTCTTATACCTCAGGGGGTGGCAAACGAATAGAGCAAGCCTCCACACTGATGCAGAGCTGTCTCTCTGACACATTGAGGTCTACAACTAAAATTAAAAAAAGCACAAAGCCTTGTTTTGAATTACAGTTCATCTGTTAGGCAGAAAGCTAACCCAGGTATTTATTTAAGGTAATTGTTAGTCAAAATGTTGCATTTGAAAATCAAAAGGCTAGACTTTCTCAGCATGGAAATTAAAACCAAGAGCATTTTAACTATGAAAGTAAAAATAATAATGAATTACCGTTGCACAATACATCTCCCTAGAAACTCAAGGCTGGATGTGCAACTGGATGCCTCATATTCTTATCTTTCAATAGGAAAGACTATATGAACAAGGCATGCATTTATTGGCACACCTCCATAACTTTCACCCAGCTTTGAGTTCATCAATATACATCCCTCTTACAAATTTAGGCTCCAATATCCCCAAATGTAGCCGTAAACTTTTATACAGGAATCAAAATATTACTTAGTAATTTTTGCAGTAGCTAAACACCATGCTTTGTGACTTCACTTTTGTGAACAGCAAACATAGTACATACTGACAGTCACTATAGCTCATTTTCCTATCTATTATTACAAAACTTTCACATCACTTGCAAGACTCATCATCTGGGGCAAGTATTTATTTGCAATAATCATAACTTTAAATGGGCAAATTTCAATCTATGGCTGTAGATTAATAGCATTAAAATTACCCTTTTTGTGGGCAATTTTTCAAAGGTTCAGCTGAGCTGACAGATATTACAGTCAGAGCATCATCTGCCATCAAGTGTATTTTGACAGAAGTGATTTCAAAATGAAAATCAAAGACACAAATGACAAGACTGTGGCAGTAGGAAAGTACTTAATTATACCTTGCTCTCTCAAGTTTACCATTAACAGAATTTGTACTTACCAACAGCATTTTGCCTTCCTGAATGAGATAGAAAGTCTTTTCCTTAACAAATAAAATAGATAGGCATTATTTTCTAAACTGTATGTTTGAAGTCTTTGTGGGAAAAAAAAAATAGGAATCACACAGCTTTGTTTGTGTGCACCAGGAATGCTGAAAGGTGTGTTCCTTTTAAGGAGAGAAAACCCGCTCTATCAATTAACTTTTCACTGATTCATGAACATCTTACATAAAAAAGAAAGATGTGTAAAAGCATATTAGTGGACAGCAATTTATACACTGCTTTTTCCTCCTAGTAAGAAGCAACTATTTTTAAGTGACTTAGGAACATAGAACTTTTTTTAATTGACTAACAGTTAATTCACTTCTCAGGATCAAAAGCAAATCTGTATAGTATTACTATGTATTCTACCAAATATGTTTTGCCCAGCTTTAGCAACATAAAGGATTAGACAAGCTGCATGTATCAAGGTCACGTTGCTGTTGGTCGATGCCTTTATTGCAATCAGCTTTGTATCAGCTACCATCTAGCCCTCTACTTCTAGCTGCTACTCCTGAATCAGTTGATTTCATTTTGAGAGCCATATATTTTGAAGATACTGAGAATAGGATACTGTTATTATTGTGGCTGGAAATAAGATAACACCGTATACACTTTTCTCAGTGTACATTTGAAATTATGTATACAATTGCTCTACTTATTACCAGCACACCACAGCATCTGAAGAACACATGCCACTGCTGAAAGCACGAATCTGAAAAACAGGTCCAATTTTTGGAAGACATTCACTGTCCAACAATATTTGGTTTGGAAATTATTAATCTGGTACATTGCAATCATCAAATAATTATTTTATCTATTAAAAAAATAAGGAAGAAGATGAAAAAGTGAATGGTATGTCCATTCATGTCCATTCCATTTATTAACATGAATCATTGAACTTAGACAAAGGAACAATAAAGATGCAATTGAAGAAAAAAAGTCAAAGGAACAAAACAATTTATTATAATGAATGAAATAATTACGGAAATTAAATTATGGACAATAAATGCAACAATAAAAAACTGGAAACTAAATGCTTGATCCGTGACCCAGGTCAGCCAAATACCTTGCACCAAGAGATGGCCAGCCTTGTTCCAGTTGGGTGCAAGTCTGGCTGTAAGCGTATAGGAGAGACAGGTTTGAAGGATGGCTGGAGTAACTGTTTGCGGTCCTTCCAGCTAATAACAAAAGTGTAAAAAAGAAACATACATTATTAATAATTTAACGGATTTTTTCAAAAGCCTCAGTCAAAATTTAAGCAAATATACTGTTACTGCACCTTGGAGTCAAATCCTAGTGTACGTCACACATAATCGACTTAGCTGCAGGAGGAAAGTATAATAACAATATTTGATGTAGGCATTTAGATTTCATGCGTCAAAGTAAGGTGCGCTACAGCTCCTGTAATATTTTCAGAGGGCTGAAAATAGACTTGGGGAAAAGATCAGTTGAACTATCTGGAGTACTTTACTAGATATGCAACTCTTTCCAGACAATAGGCACAACATCCAAAACTGACATTACCTCTGCTGTCAAACTCAAGACCAGAGACATTTTCTTGCAATCACAACAGATAAATGTAGCTTTGCTCACCCAGCAGCACCACTTGCCTGTCTGTCCTGCAGAGCTTTCTCTTGACCATTAGCATTGCTCAAGAGTTGGTCAAGAAACGAATTATAATGGCTTAAAAAGACTTAACTAATACATCTCCAGAGGGATGTTTCTAGTGAGACCCTGCAAGGAACTACTTGTAGATCATGGTTATTAAATATACTTCATGCTTCTTATCTGCTGGTGTTGGAAAATCTAACAATGACAGGTTAGCTGCATATATCGACATAAAGCAGTTTTGTGAGATAAGCATATTCAAACAGTATATGTCTTATTAATCCAGATAAGCATTTGCACTTCTTGGAACAAAGAAAAATACACCCAGCTGGCTGTTCCAATGAATTATGAGAGCTACTGGCTTTGATTACAATCAGTCTTTTGACTCAGCACTTCTAGTGCATCCACACATACATTCATAAACCCCACAGATGTTGCAGTAAATTATACACATAATGCTCTAAAAATATATCAGCTGTTAAGGTCAGGGTTTCCATTTCTTCTCTGTGCTTTTGCTTTGTTTTCCTGTACAGGCTTAGTAAACCCAAAGCTGAATGGGGAGACAGTTCAGCTGCCTGGACATCCCCTGCTGGGGAATATATGGGGCACTGGTGGAGGGAATGATCAGTAGGAGAGCCAAAGGCTTTGGCCCAAAGAGCATGTTGCCAATGCCCCTATGCAGGATCAGGATCCCACTGCAATTGAGAAATCTAGGGAAGTTGTTCAAGAACTTCTAAAAACTTTTGACTCTGACAAAGTATACTTACTATACCCAGACTCATAAAACGCATTTTGTCTGTGGGGCAGATTTTTTCACCCTGAAACTTGGCTTCAGTTCAAATTGCATGGCCTATGAAAAATACTCATTTCTGGCAACAGCAATTGCAGGCAAGTGTAACAGACTCAAGAACTGTTATATTTCAGCACTTACAGTAGCTCCTTGTCTCTCTACATAGGCTTGACATATTCCTGAGTTGTAAAACGGTATCTAAAAATAACAATTAAAAAAAAAAAATAAACCAAGTGTCTAGAATTAAGAGGTGTTTTACCAAATCGTAAATTAAATTCTGGTACAACAGTGACTTTGCCTCTGAAAAACATGCTCCGGAATAGTTAAGCAAACATTTTATCCTGTATTTTAAAGGAGATAACTAAAATTAGTTCAGGCATCTGTCATAGTGTAGTCTCATTTCCAGTTGAAGATACATTAACAAACAAGGACAAGTCTGCCCAAAACACAATTGCGGAACTCTGCTCCTCTTCTTGCAAATTCGGTGGCATCTTACCAGTTGAGTCCATTCCATTCCACAAAAAGGTTCACAATCCAAAAAGGTCATTTCAGTCAAAAGAGTAGAGGACTTAAGGTGTTCTCTACATCACTAATGCACAAAAATAAAAGTTTCCTTTAAATGAAATATTTTTACTTATCCCTGATCCTCAAACAAAACACTTCTTAGAGAAACATACATCTATGTATAAGAATACAATTGACCCCTAGCTGTAGTTTGGTTCAGGCTGATCAAGAAGCAACAGGTCTCATGTCTTTGGGATGAACTTGCAAGCTGGAAAGTCCCTGGCTCATGTACAGGGGAGTGAAGGTGTCTTGAAAAATATTTCAAAAGGTGTTTTCGAAACCCAAAAGTACATGATAACCAAAGTACAGAACAAGATATCAGCACTAAATCAAAGACATTTGTCTTATCTATACTATTGACTAAGAGCCAACTCCTTCATCCTTTTAATAATAAGGTCAGGATGGACTCAATTTGAGCTCTCCCTGAATGCCAGCTTATACAACAGCTAGCATGCATGGCAGGTGACTCTCCCCTTGAGCAGGGACCCCTCTCAGGTTTTGAGATTTCATACCTGAAACTAAGAGATCCTTCCTTACTCAAGGCCAGGAGATCCCTTACCTGTGATCTGCAGTAAGTGACTGATAGCATGCTGAATGAATACTATGAAGCATTACCAATCCATGCAGTTACTCAGATACTATAAACATTATATGGATAATTCCACTGAACAGTTGAACAAGTCCAAGACTAAGATTGGATCCAGTCGCACCTAGGCTCCAAAAAGGAGTTTAGAAAGCGAGGGGGTCCACTCTGAACCTATGACTCAACTGAGGACATGTTATTCCTTGCACCTCTAGTCTCCCTCTGAGTCATTCTAACACAATTTTCCTTTGTATGTTTCTTCCATGTAGTAATTATTGAGGCAAACCTTGCCATCAAACTTACCGAACCTTGTCAAGCCCCTGTTAAAACTTTGCTAAATTCCATCAAACTCATCGAACTCTGTCAAATTATTATTTTACCTCAATAAAGCATACTGTGGCTTCTCTCTTTTGAGTGAGGTGCATTCTGCACATCTGCAGCAGCATGTAACTACAGATACTTATTTACGCAGTGATACTGACCGCCATTACAACTGAAATTTGATTCAGTGTTCCAATAACAGGTGCAGAAAGGATCTCTTGATACAGGAATAATAACTGTCTACAAAAAAAAAAAGAGAGAAAAAAATTAAAAAATAGTTTTACTCACTTGATTTTCTCAGCTTAAATTTATTTTCCTCACCTTCTGCAAATATAATACTTTCCACTCTTAATCAGTTTCCAGTGGTTCAGTATAATAAATCGGATTAGTCCGAGTTACTTGCTCTAGAAGACCCACAGTGGTCTAAGACAAAGACTACAGGCATTGGGCACATAAACAGAACACTCCAAAAGCATTACTTTCGGCAGAATTTCTCATTTCTCCTCTTTTCTATTAAAGGGAATGACATAATGCATGGTGAATGTTAGGGAGAATACTTCTGCTTTCCAAATATTCTTTTCACTGAGTCTCAACCCACATAAAGCATTCCATTTTTGCAGGTGAACGCAGATTAACCATTTATTAATCTGATGTATGTGGTCCCTATTAGTTTTAGCTGATGAAATTTAAAACCTAATGGAAATTTGTTTTTTCTCCCCAACACTTAGCAAGGCCCCTGCCCAAGAAAAAAACTCTACGTTAAATAATTTTGTACGGCTTGCCGCTGATAAGAATTTTGCTGATTTTATTACAGTTAATTCTAGTACTTCTAATAAAATATTTGAATAGCAACCACCAACAGCTTCTGAAAATAATAGCCCACAAAATTCTTTACCTGCAAGTTTTTATCTGTGTACTCCTTGTCTCAGCTTCCGGTATCTGAGAACTCAGTGTTACTGTAGCAGCACAGAGTTTTTGCAGCTCTGGTAGACTGACAAAGAAGAGAGACTGGTGCCTGGTTTTATTCATGGTATATAGTTGATTGCCCCAAGGCAGCGCCTGGGTCTTAAAATAAAAAATTAATTCATTTTTATAAGGCGAATATTTGTTTACAGAACTTTACAAGTATATGGCATTAAGTAAATGAATAATCAATTACCTTCTGATTAAGAGCAGGTAGGAAATACAAAAATTTAGTCGACTAAAACAGCTCAATATCCTTTTGTTATATGTAGTGCATCGTACTTGAAAAAAATCATTATTTACAAAAGCCAAAATAATCAGACTAGAGGCAAGGACAAAAGCATACAGAGTACATGCATGTACATGTTTGTCATTTTTGGAACCTCTTAGAAAGCACCAAAAGGAACCAGAAGTTCAGACTGAGAATGTGATCCTTTGATACAGTACAAACAAATTTCATGTCAGTAGGAATAATATGAAGTTATAGCTCTTACCTGTCTTGCTGGACACCTGTTGTGTGCTTCTATGTATTGCAGCACAGGCTGAGCTCAGTGTAATGTAATATTCAAGATAAAAAAATAATCTAATATTTCAGTATTTGAATAAAAAGACACCTTTTAACAATAGCACCTTTCTCAATCAAAGTGTTTCAACGAAAGACAAACAGGTAGAAAGTCTGCTTGTCATGAAAAGCCAGGAACAAACACTGCACACCAGAAAAAGATGTTTTAATAGTTCTTCCCTCTCCAAACCCTTAAACACTTTTGGAAAATGGTCTCATCATTGCAGTGAAGACAGCAATAAATATTTTGATTCTAAATTTTATGAAATCACCAGATATTCCCTTGAAAAGCTATTTTGAAAAGCATGATAAAAAATTATGAACTGGAAATATATTTTGAGGACCAACGTCAAAGATAATTCCACTGTTCTGATTTTGCTTTGCTTACACTGTAACACATTGAACAAATTAACCTTAGTCATATCCTAGAAAAATCACAAGATTAATGTTTTATAACTGTAATTTAAAAGAAAATAGCATGTTTCCTTGTTTCTTACCCTTATAGGAAAACACATTTCAAGTTTTTTCAACAAGCATGAAAAGAAGATTTTTTTAAGATGCCAGCCAAGACTATCACTTCATCAGGGAATTCCGAAAGCTACAGCTCAAGGGAAAGGACCATTTTAAACAAATGAGAAAAAAATCTTGTCTTTTTGCAAATCCAGAGAAGAAAGCCCAAGTCCTCTGCTTTCATAATGTTTATTGGGGATTTTTGTGGCAGCAATGCTATAAAACACATGCTGCAATGCTACAGTGCCCTGCTTGTTGTTTGAGGCCAACTCCCCTGCGGGAATCACTCGCTGTGTAATGCGTAAGTTAAATCTTCCCAGACGTCTTAAAAGCTAATGGGACAGAGTGCTTGCAAAAGGCTTCTCCCATCAGGGGAGAGGATAAACAGAGGAGTACCAGTTAACACAGAACTACCAGTTAAGAAAGAACTACCAGTTATAAATCACAGGAAATAAACCCAATTGCCTTCTGTACAAGTAAGAGAACTTTATGTGTGTGGGAGAAATTACACCTTTAGATGCCAATAATCACAACACATGAACTTGAAACCATCACTGAGTTCCTACTAAGCTGAACAGAACATAAGTCAGAGAATGACTATTGCTGTTTTTCTGTCAGAAAAGGCAGGTAAATCTCAGGGCTGGGCAGTGATATTTGCAATTTTCAGTAACAACCTGGAAGATGAAGAGCTTCCTTATTAAAGCTGAGAATACTACCAATCTGAGAGACAGTGGCTACTCTTACTGTCAGGCTGACGGTAAAGAAGTAGAGGCAGGGCCTGAAGGTGTTGGTGGGGTACAGTGAAGCTGTCCTGCACACACACACACAGAGTACAGAACATCTGTAAGCACCAGCTATGAGGAAAGGCGACAGGTCATGCTGGGTAAATCCTATGCCACAAAAAAGCCCAAACCAAACCCAACCCAACCCAGCCTGTAATCACGTCGGAGCGTATCCACGAGACTACTGCTGTTGAGGCACCCAAGTTGTGTGTGGACGTGACATGGGGATGGGGGGAACCCGTATTGGACCGACATACAAAGCCATCAAACACATCCGAGACCAGAGCTAAAGAAACATGTTTTACCTCAGAGAAAACTGAGGGGAAACAGGGTGCTGGGCGGGGGACAGAGCCTGACCGAGAGGAGAAGAAGGCGCTGCTCCCTGAGCCCTCAGCCCACCCGGCAGCGAGGCAGGGCGCTGTCACAGGGAAGCCTCTCTCCAAGGCCCGCGGGAGAGCTCTCCCAAGGCACGGCGAGGGGCTCCTGCGACGGCCGGGGGTTTTGAGGAGCCGTGAGGAAGCAGCCGAGGCAGGGAGGCTCCTGGAGCCGCCTCTGCCGGGATCACCTCACGGCGCTGCGCGGGAACAGCGGCAAAGGCGCGCGGGCGCCTCCAGGCGCTCCCGCCTGCCTGGATAATCGAGGGCGGGGTGGGCTGCGAGGGTAACCTCCCGACCAGCGGCTGGCCTGGTGGGACACCGGGCAGGAGAGGGAAGGGTGCTCCTTATCGGCACGGCAGGCTGCCGTTCGCACCTGCAGAGGGTGGTGAAAGGCAGCTCCTCGGGCGCCGTCCCGCGGTCGCAGCTTGGCGGGGCTCG